>NC_039279.1:17216235-17423735 GCF_003368295.1 Carassius auratus
CATAAGGCTTGCTCAATAAAATGTTGGGAACGCATGTGTAACTGTCCATAAATTATTTATTAGCCAACCAACATTTGTCTGTGCCAATTATGGAGGAATCCACAACAGTTTAGCACTAACCCTAACCAAACACACAAAAACAAGCTAATCAATATGTTCAGAATTATTTGCTAATTACATATAGTTGGGTTAAATTGAGATTTGTACTAAAGCCAGGGCTGCAGCTGGCCCTTGTGGACATGAAGCGGCTGGTTCATTTTCTGATGTCCAGGAATACTTTGGGAATACATGTACAAAGACTGAAGTCAAAATTTGCAGTGGTAGGCACCCCTACGGACAGGTTTGGGTAGCACTGGACTTGGCAAAGGTTGTTTTCCAACATCTTACAGACTTTTCAAGGTTGACATGTTTGGGCAAACTTTTTATACTCGTTCATGGTAATTTAATAATCTGGGAAATCAACATACTCATGTCAATATAATGTTATTTTAATAGATGACTAATATTCTGTGATTAAGGTTGATTACTGATTTTTTTATCTAGTATATTATAGTGTCTTTTGCTCTCTCTTTTCTAGTTCTCCCAAATGTCACTCTTTCTGTGGTTCCCTCCACTTCCCACTCCTCTCCACTCACCCTCTCCTGTGACGTCATTGGATTCTACCCAGACAACATATCAATTT
Organism: Carassius auratus; assembly: GCF_003368295.1. Classification (NCBI taxonomy): domain Eukaryota; kingdom Metazoa; phylum Chordata; class Actinopteri; order Cypriniformes; family Cyprinidae; genus Carassius; species Carassius auratus. The sequence goes on from NC_039279.1 coordinate 17,216,918, forward strand.
TATGGATCCAGAATGGAAAGGTTCTTCCTAACCTTCCTCTGTCCATCCAAAATGAGGAAGGAATGTATAGGAGACATCAGTATCACACCCTGAGTATGGAGGAGAGAAGCAGAGGTGGAGAGGTCCAGTGTGTGGCCCGGCAACCCAATGTGCAAGAACCTGCCTATGGAACTATTGCCCTATCCATTGCTGACCCACATGGTATGGGACTTATAACTTCAGTTCTTATGTACAGTATTCTTCAATCAGATATGATTATGTCAAAGTGTTTGTTCACCCAAAAATGAATTACTCACCCTCGAGGCATCCTAGGTGCATATGACTTTTTTCATTCAGATGAATCCAATTGGAGTTATATTAAAATTTGTCTTTGATATGTGGCGGGGAGAGTGATCACACGGACGACAGTACTGCAGTGAAGTCCCCAGAGGGGCGATTTATTGAGCAGTGGGTGAAAGTAGACTGTGCAGTGCTGGCGTGCTCTGGTGTAGGAGTCTTGGCTGTGCAGCACAAAGTATCAGTAGGTGCGGCGTGACGTGCTGTTCCTCAGACACCTGAATCTGAAAGAGAGCCAGAACACAGTGTTAGTCTAGTTCTGGAGTCGAAGCTCAACTACCTCTCCTTTTCTTCTGCTTAAAAGCTGTTCTGCTGATGAGGTTCAGGTGTCTTTGATCACCATGCTCTCCCCAGTGATTGCAGTGTGAGCGCTGTTTCCTGGGCGACGCTAATCCCTCGTTAGCTGGCTCGCCACACTCCCCCCCCAAAGCGCCGTCCTGGTACTGCGTGAACATTTGTGGAGAGACAAGGGAGATCGGGGGGGTGGGAGGGAAGTGTTATTTGACAGGCCTGACCATAGTGACCACATCCTGGAGAGCCCATCGGCATTGCCATGAGCTGCCCCAGCCCGATGCTGGACCCTAAAGTGGAAATCCTGGAGGGCCAGGAACCATCTGGTGATCCTGGCATTAGTATCTTTGGCCCGGGCCATCCACTGGAGCGGAGCATGGTCTGTGATAAGAGTGAAGGTGCGGCCCAACAAGTAATACCTCAAATCTAAGATGGCCCACTTGATGGCAAGTGCTTCTTTCTCCACGGCTGCATATCGAGTCTCTGCTGGGGTGAGCTTCCGACTTATGTATACGACTGGGTGCTCCTCTCCTCCTTTCTCTTGGGAAAGGACTGCACCCAGGCCAGTGTCGGAAGCATCTGTCTGTAGGATGAATGGGCAGCTGAAGTCCGGGGCATGTAGGACGGGTGAAGACGAGAGCGCCTCCTTGAGGGTTTGGAATGCGGCTTCAGCTGCCGCCGTCCACTTCAGCTTTTCTGGCTGCCCCTTTTTGGTCAGGTCTGTCAAAGGGCTGGCTATTGAGGAGAAATTTGGTATGAAGCAACGATAATATCCGGCTAGTCCCAGAAAGGCACGCACCTGAGTTTTGTTGGAGGGCCGCGCCGCTTGCTGAACGCCTCTATCTTTCTGCTCTGAGGTCGGATTAGCCCCCGGCCAATCTGGTAGCCCAGGTATTGTGCCTCTGCAAGCCCTAAGTGGCACTTCTTTGGGTTAGCAGTAAGTCCAGCTCGCCGCAACTCCGTTAGTACTCTCCGTAACCGATCGAGATGTTCCTCCCAGCTCACCGAGTGGATGACCACATCATCCAGGTACGCAGCGGCGTAGGACTGGTGCGGTCGCAAAATGATGTCCATCATTCTCTGGAATGTGGCAGGAGCCCCGTGAAGGCCAAAAGGGAGAACCCGGTAATGCCAGTGGCCACCAGGGGTACTGAAGGCAGTCTTCTCCTTTGAGTCGGGGGTGAGGGGCACCTGCCAATAGCCCTTGGTCAAATCGAGTGTAGAGATGTAATGGGCCCCACCTAATCTCACCAAGAGCTCATCCACACGGGGCATGGGGTAACCATCGAAGCTTGAGATGTCATTCAGCCGTCTGAAATCGTTACAAAACCGGAGAGTTCCATCCTTTTTTGGGACCATTACGATGGGACTGGACCAAGGGCTGCGGGATGGCTCGATGATTCCCAGCTGGTGCATCCGGGCTACTTCCTCCTCAATAGCCTGCCGCCGAGCCTCCGGGATTCGGTAGGGCCTCTGCCGAATGATTTCACCAGGGGGCGTGCGGATCTCATGTTGGATAATCCGGGTTTGCCCGGGTAGCGTATTGAACACATCTTTGAATTGTCTGACCAGGGTGGTTATCTCCGCCTTCTGCATCGGAGAGAGCTGTTCCTCTACTGCAACCACTGGGGTCTCCTCCTGGGCAAAAGCTGCCAGTTGCTCCCGGGGTGCCACCCACCTCTTGAGCAGGTTGATGTGGTAGATTTGCTGCTCCTTCCGGCGTCCCACTTGGCGAACCCGGTACGTTACTGGCCCCACTTTCTCTATGATGGTGTAGGGCCCCTGCCAGGAGGCTAGGAATTTGGAAGTCGCAGTCGGCACAAGAACCAGCACTCGGTCCCCAGGTTGGAATTCCCTTGGCTGGGCTGGCCGGTCATACAGCCGTTTCTGGGCGCGCTGTGACTCTGCAAGGTGTTCTCGGACAAGAGGCATCACCCGTTCAATCCTCTCACGCATCTCTCGCACATGTTCGATAACGGTTCTATGGGGTGCCGGCTGTTGCTCCCATGCCTCTCTTGCCACATCCAACAGCCCACGGGGCTGTCGGCCGAACAACAACTCAAAAGGCGTGAACCCAGTGGACGCCTGAGGGACCTCTCGGATGCCAAATAACACATAGGGGAGCATCAGGTCCCAGTCATGCCCATCTTCCGCCACCACCCGTCGCAACATCTGTTTCAGTGTCTGGTTGAACCTTTCAACCAATCCATCCGTCTGGGGGTGGTACACCGAAGTGCGGAGCTGCTTCACCTTAAGGAGCTGGCAGAGCTCCGCCATGAGCTGAGACATGAAGGGGGTTCCCTGGTCAGTCAATATTTCCTGTGGTATTCCCACTCGGCTGAATAGCATGAATAACTCACGGGCAATGGCTTTGGAAGTGGCCTTCCTGAGGGGCACGGCTTCGGGGTACCGGGTTGCATAGTCCAGTATGACTAAGATGTGCTCATGACCCCGGGCGGATTTCGGCAGAGGCCCAACTAGGTCAATACCGATGCGGCTAAAGGGCACCTCAATGATGGGTAGTGGCACAAGTGGGCTGGGTGGAGGCTGACGAGGGGAGGTGCGCTGGCAGGTTGGACAGCTCTGGCAAAATCGCTTCACTTCCGCCTCCAATCCTGGCCAGTGAAACCGGTCTCGAATCCGTTGTGTGGTGTTAACCACGCCCAGGTGTCCAGACATCGGGTGCGAGTGTGCTAGCTCGATTACCGTCTCAGTCTTGGTCCTTGGCACCACTAAGAGCAGTTTTTCCTCCCCCCGACGCTGGGCAACACAGTAAAGCAGGCCATTCTTGATTATGAAGTAAGGGGTGGGGTGCGGCGGGGGCTGGCGCACCTCCTCCTCTATTACACGAACCTGAGTCCAGCAATTCTTCAAGCGCTCGTCCTCCCGCTGCTCTCGGCCAAACGATCCCCCTGCTGTGATCTGTTGGAACAAGTTCATATACATATTAGTAGAATTAGCACACTCACCATCCCCGTCGCTGTCGGTGGCCAGAAGGGCTGGTCGTCGGCCTTCTGTACGTTCTGCTCGTTGTTTGTGGCGAGCCCGGGGGTTGGGTCCTTGTTGCATCGCGGTGGCCATTAGCTGATCGAAACCTGGCCAGTCTCTTCCCAGTAGCACCGGTACTGGGAGGTCTTTAACCACCCCCACCTCCAGTTGCCATGTCCCGGGGCTGGCTGAGATGGTAACACGCTGTGCGGGAACGTTGCGGGTGTCTCCATGCACACAGGTTATGGGTATCCTAGCTTTCCCACTCTGCCGGACCAAAGTGATCGAGCTGCCCGAGTCTAGGACAGCTCGTACGGTTCCCCCATCCAGGCAGACGGTTCGCTCAGGGGCACCTTGCGGGACTGCTCTATGGACGATACAACCAGCTTTCCACACGCGACCTCCTGGGGATGGCGGCTCGGTGGGCATGGGTTCATCGGTTTGTCCCGGCGCAGGTACTACTGGTCCATTAACTGGCCTTGAGGTGCCCTCCGCCTGTCGTCGGTCAAGCTTGGTCTTCCGTGGCGGTGTCGCCACTCTGTCTCCTGCCTCGGGGGCAAAGGATGCCTCTGCCAGCTCCACCGCTTCCATCAGTTCTGCCAGACTGGAGGGGTTGCGCATGTTCACGAGCCTCCGGTAGTGACGTGGCAGGGCCCGAAGCAAGCGATCAATTACCACCCTCTCAGCAACCTGGGCCGCCGTTGGGCCGTCGTGTAAAAGCCAGAGGTGGGCGAGGCGAGTCAGTCGGGCAGCTTGAGCTCGGATGGTGAGGTGCTCGTCGTAGGTCCAGTGCTGGAAGTGTCAGGCGGCACACATTGGGGACAGCCCAACCCTGGCCAAGATTTCTTTCTTCAGCGCATCATAATCCTCATTTCGGGGTGGTGGGAGGGAGTAATATGCTCGCTGGGCTTCTCCTGTCAGGAACGGAGCGAGCAACTGTGCCCACCGCTCTTTCTCCCATGCCTCTCTGGTGGCAATGACCTCGAAGGTGTGTAAATATGCCTCCACATCATCCTGGTCATTGAGTTTCGTGAGGTGTTGATGGGCCTGCCATCGTGGCTCAGGGAGTGGGGTTCGCTGGGCCGTGGCACCACGCAGCTGCTCTACCACCTGTTCCGTCCTCTCTTGCCGGGCTGCCAGCTGCTCAGAGAATTGCTGCTGTCGGATCGTTATTTCTGTGAGTCTGCGAATAATCTCCTCCATTTCCAGCCCCAGAGGTACGCCGAGCCGAGAGAGAGAGAGAGCGGGGTTCTACGGGGACACTTAACGCTAATTGTCAATCCGGGTTTGTGGGGAAGGAATCACTCTCTTAGTGCCCGCATTCTCCACCAGTGTGGCGGGGAGAGTGATCACACGGACGACAGTACTGCAGTGAAGTCCCCAGAGGGGCGATTTATTGAGCAGTGGGTGAAAGTAGACTGTGCAGTGCTGGCGTGCTCTGGTGTAGGAGTCTTGGCTGTGCAGCACAAAGTATCAGTAGGTGCGGCGTGACGTGCTGTTCCTCAGACACCTGAATCAGAAAGAGAGCCAGAACACAGTGTTAGTCTAGTTCTGGAGTCGAAGCTCAACTACCTCTCCTTTTCCTCTACTTAAAAGCTGTTCTGCTGATGAGGTTCAGGTGTCTTTGATCACCATGCTCTCCCCAGTGATTGCAGTGTGAGCGCTGTTTCCTGGGCGACGCTAATCCCTCGTTAGCTGGCTCGCCACAGATATTTTAAGCTGTGTAATGGCAGTCATCGGGTGTTGCAGTTCATCAGTCCAAAATAAATGAAATAAAGCGCATCCATCCATAATAAAAAAAAAGTGCCCCACACAGATCTCTGGAGTGAACAAAGGCCTCCTGTAGTGAAACAGTTTTTGTAAAATAAAATATCCATATTTAAAATTTAATAATCAATGTAATCTTGCTTGTGCTCTGGGTGAATGATGTATGAGGTTGGCTCTGCACATGTGCCGCTCAGAAGTGAAGAACAAGAAGAATGTCGGAGGATTCCATAGAAGCCAAGAGGAGACTGGTTTTCTGTTTCACTACAGGAGGCCTTTGTTCACCCCCCGGAGCCGTGTGAGGCACTTTTTACTATGGATGGATGTGCTTTATTTGGCTTCTTTGAAACTGATAAACTGCAACACCCTCTGACTGCCATTTAACAGCTTGGACGTTCAAAGACAATTTTCTATTGAACTCAGATTGGATTCGTCTGGTAGAATAGCCGCCGTGGAAGCCATATTGAAGGGTTGTTCTAAAGCAGGGGTGTCAAACTCAGTTCCCAGAGAGCCATGTTGTTTTTTAATAGGCCTGAACCTGGTTAGATGGTTTAATTAGTGTTGAAGTTAAACTCTGCAGGGGTATAGTTCTCCAGGACCTGAGTTTGACACCCCTGTTCTAAAGCAAAGTGGTAAAAACTGGTCACTTCAAAGAGCCCATAGAGGATTTCAAAGGTACACTTGGTTCAAGTGTGTTTAGGTAAGGCCGGGGCAAAACTCTGCTGAAAATGGCTTGGTGGATTGGACACACCGGTCTCAACTAACTATTGTTGTCTTTTCTGTATTAAAAGGAAAGTGTATGAAATATTATAGAAACAAGTAAATGGGTGGAGGTGAAGAAGTTCTTATTACTTTTACTGCTTTAATCTCTTTCAGTGCAAAACCCAGGTCTGAATAAGTCAGCTAAGGCTTCGGTAGCAATGATGATAATTTCACTCACGCTGGTTTTTCTGCTCTGCTTTGGATTTTCTTGGAAGAGAAGAGATGGTAAGTCTGGTAAAACACTTATGACACTTAGATTTCAGCAGAAGGCTTTCATATCTCATCAAGGAAGGAGAGTACTGGACTTTCGGCATAAACTTTCGGCCCCGTCACTCACTTAAAGATGACCCCACCCCCCCCACACACACACCCAAAAAAGTTAAGTTTTCTATGTATTGGCAAGTTAATTTAGAAAAACGTTTCTTTTTAAGCATTAAATATAAGTTATATATATATACGACTTGTCTAAAATAAAATCTATAGATAAAAAACAGTTCAACCATATAACAATGTTTTAACGTTAAACCTAGATAAATGTGCGCCATATCCAATATTTTGTGCAGAGAGTGCACTAAAAGCGTGACTTGCATTTTTTTTTCAGTGTATAGAATAATACATCATTCCCAACTGTAAAGGGTCTACTGTTATGTGTGTGTGCTCACAATTTAAAAAAAAAAACCTTTGTGCTTCTGTAAAATAAAGAAAACCTGCCTTCTCATCTTGAACAGGAGCACTTCACAAAAATGAACTGAAATTCAGCGAATACATGCCTCACAGACATGATAAATATATCTATAGAAAACTAGCTTTAATTAACTGCTCAACGAAATAAAACTCATCAAATCAAAAACTCTTTCATTATAATCATTATCCGTAAATATGCACTTCTCTCTAAAGTTGCATCTGAGGAGAGTCAGGAGGATAAGTAACTTTTCTCGCGACACTGACTCTAATTCAGATATATCCTTACTGTTTACCCCTCACATATTCATGCGGAGCATTGCTGCAAGCTGTAGCCTAATGTATGCATTTGAACACAGCACTATTCAGCTGCTCTGACTGCACATTGATATTTGATACTAATTTGGATCAACATAGGCTGCATTTGTGAACACACATTTTCTGCAATTTCACTCATCAAGTCACGCTTCCGTGCATCCGTACAGGCTGCAACTTACAATCGCAACTTCATTGTGCTGTTACTTCTTTCAAGCTTTTTATTAATTGTGAGTATAATTATTTATATATTTCAATGAATGTAATCGATTAGATATTATAATATTTTGGCTATAATAGGCTATTATAAATCTGGTTGGTTGGTATTAGTGACATAATATATAAATGATATGTGTGCAACCTGTGAAACTTGTATTGGACCATAGTGCGACCCAGTGGAAAAAAAGATTGAGAACCACTGGACTAGACCATTCATCACTGAAAGTATGTGATGTAAATGCATCCACATTTTGCTGTTCCAAAACAAATCACTTGAGCTGTATATAGAAGGAATCCATTTTTTCTTTGTAAGCGTGGTCCTGCTGGTGCCCCTGTTGGTAGATGCTGTAACTGCATGATTCTGGGACAGAAAGAGTCTTTCTTCATTCTTCATTCAAAAGAACCTGATAAAATAACATTATAGAAAGCAAAATGTCACAGCCCAGGATAATTGCTAATGATTATGAGTAAGTCAGAAGTCAGAAAGAGTTTTACTGGCAAGTATGTTTGCACCCAAAAGGAATTTGTCTTGGCGATAGGAGCTAGCATTGCAGAATAAAGTACAGACATATTGCAATGTACATGATAGTGCAGACATTCATAGGAATTAATCAGTAGAGATGATATATAACACTAATGCATGAAAAACAGAAAAGTAATGCAACATAATACAGAGGTAGAAATATAGAATAAAATTAATATAATTTTCTTTAATGAATGTATAGTTGTTTTTTTATAGTTTATACAAATGCAACATTTGCAGATGCTATGTATAAATGTGTGATAATGATGATGGCAGAATGCAATTGAGCTAAATATAAATGCTAACAGTTTACCGTCTTATTTTCTCAGAGAAGCTGAAGTCTCTGAATGTCTCAGCAATTGTTCTGCCTCCCAAGGTGGTTGTGGGTAAGAAAGGCAGAGTCACCATCAGTGTGGAAGGCAGGCTGGCAGAGAGGGTGCAAACCACATGGTTTCTGAATGATGTTCCCATCACAGACACTTCATACAAAGGTATCAGCCAACTAAGACCATTGTGCATTTACCTTCACTTCTTTGAATGTGGACAAATTAATTTTGTGAACCAAGTGCTAAAGCAAGTGCATCAACATGTGATTCAGAACTAAAAGAGTGACAGAACTAATAATCTAGTTATGCAACCACTACTTTACTGATGTTTAAAACATCATTAAACGCATTGTTTCTGCCCTGTTCTCATTAAGTCAAAAAGACAAATGCAGATGATATTAAAGTTACATATCTAGGTGATATGAAAGCGGGGGTTTTGCAAATTATGAACCTGCATTATCATAAAGTGGCTCTCTGTGTATGTTTCACCCTCTGTCTCTTTATTTCCTCTCTTTTTCTCACCCTCGCTCTCTCTCTTTCTCACCTTCTTTCTCTCACAGAGAAGAAATATGGTCCTTTCTTCTCAGCAGCCTACACCCCTCGCTCCTCTCGTGTATCTGTGGTGTCAGAGAAAAGTTGTCTGCTGCCCTCTACTGCCTCGGGATATTACAAACTACACACTCAGATGTCATCTCGCTCGTCCTCCAGCTCAGTCAAACAACTGTTCTCCTCCGTCACATTTATACCCAACCTGTCCATTCACAAGGGTGCAATCTTCAAATGCCACATCTCGTATAAGGGGAAAGACAAGACTGTGGCTGAGAGAGTGTCTGACAAATTTACTATTTTAGGTCAGAGGCTGTTGAGGTCTCTTGAATTAACTACATGTTTTTTTTCCTGTGAACCTGATGTATCACATCTATAATTTAAAAGGTTTTTGTTGTTGTTGTTGTTGCAACTACTCAGTACACAGTGTAAAACTATATTTTGTATATACATAATCATACATTAAAGGCAGTATAGCAAAATATTATAAGATAATATAAAAATTTACAAAATGTATACAATATTATATATAATACAAATATAATAAATTTAGTACAATATTTTTATAAAATATTACAGTTATGAGAATTGTATTAAAAAAGTAATGGTCCTACAATAACCTTCATTTTCATTGAGTAAAACATGATTTATTTTTACATTACAGCTACAGGAATTGGATTTGATAATAAATAAAAAGTCCTAAAATGACCTCAACTTTCATTAAGCAAAATAACCAACATTTTTATTATGCAAAACCGAATTAGTCTTTCTAGCATCTAGACTTTTAGAGTGAAACATGGCCCGGACATGTTGAGGTGAGGTTTGGTGTCCCTGGTTGCACATGCTGGTTCCTGTTTATAGATGTTTGTTCTCCTTTAGCATGTAAAGCGAGATGCATGTTACAATCTATTTTCATTTCATATGTTTACATTACTATATATATACCTGTATTTTTTATTTTATTTTATTTAGCACCACCTGACGTTTCAGAGATCCAGTTCTCAGAGGCAAATGAGGAAGAAGGTATTACAAACAGTGCAGACATTAAAATATTGGAAATTATATACATGCATCATAATACAATGTTTTCTCTTGTCAGGCGTAGTGACAATGACAGCCCAGGCCTCTCACTTTCATCCGGACATCATCACTTTCCGCTGGTTCTGTGAGGGAGGGGAGCTGAGCCCTGTGTCCTTCCCGCAGGCGCAGGCAGCCCCTCGGCCTGATGCAGAAGGCTTCTTTTCGGCCATGAGCCAGTGCAGACTGCCCACAGCAGAGCTAGAGAGAGGGGAAACCAGAGTGTGGGTCACTGTTCACCACACGGCCCTAAAACAGCCTGTCACACGCGAAACTAGAGGTGAGAGCTGGAAGGAAATAACCCTCTGGTGAGAAGTGCAAACCACCAAAATACACATACTATCTCTGCACTATATACTTTGCACAGTATGTTAATTTTTTTAATAGCTGGATGACCTTATACACTGACTGAGATATACAGTTATATAATCTAGAATATAGCATCCCGTGATGCATTGCTCTCAGTTTAGCCTTCCATGTCCAGTGTAACAGTTTATCAGTTTAGAAAATGTAAACTATTATTGCATAGCTCTGTATATAAAGTTGGATATACTGTATATACTGTATTATATCCAAATTTATCAGCATGCATACAGTACACTTATGCAAAACGATTATATAAAGCAGTATATAGTGATATAAACTTTTGTTGCATAATGTAACTATATTATAATCCACCTCTTTATATATTGTTATATATATGATTATGTCCAGTTTCATACACATACATGCAGTACACTTGTGCTACAAATCTCAATTGCTTGATTGTAACACAATGTGAATTATGAAAAACTCTAAAGAATTTTTTTTTTCATGTACTGATTTAAAAATTAAGGTAGTGTGTAGTTTAAAATACAGCACAGTGCACAATAAACAGTATCATCGTGAATGTAGCAGACAAACATAGGCTGGAAATGCATTAAAAACACATTTCTGATCAACTTAATTGATTTATTCTTTCTTAGGGTTCATTAAAAAGCCCACCATTTCAGAGATCATCTCCTCTGCTCTTTCACCTGCTGAGGAGGGACCTTTGACCCTTGCCTGTGACATAACTGGTTTCTACCCTCTTGAAATCTCTGTCAAATGGCTGCATCTAAAAGGCAATTGGACTGAGGAGGGAGAGGACAGAGAAAGGGAAATCAAAGAGGGCGCTGAGCTTTGGGGCCCTTTGCAAACCCTTCCCAGGACATTTAGAGCAAAAGCATTACTTAAAAACCTGGATGAGATGACAAGGGGAGGTGAGATCGTTTGCAGAGTGACACACTGCTCCCTCCTGAAGCCCATTGAGAGAGTCTGGAGAAATACTCATATCGGTAAAGGACACACTCAAAAATAAGTGGTTTATTTTATATATATATATATATATATATATATATATATATATATATATATATATATATATATATATATATATTTATTTTTGTTATGTTTTTGCTCACTGAGGCTGCAGTGATTGTATGTGTGTGTGTTTTAGTTAGTAAAAGGAGGAAACACTAACATTCTAGAAAAGTCTAACATTAATACATCCTTGCTGAATACAATTAAAACCATTGCAACCTAAACCTATCTTGAGCCCAGAATATCATTTTGGGCTTTTTGATTCCGTGTTTCCCCGTCTTTTTTCTCAGTTGCTCCCTCCATCCCTCGTTCTCTGTCGGTTTGCTGGAGAAGAGATGGTGTGGGAATATTCTCCGTTCTTCTCTCTGGAGGAAAACCCACGGCTGAAGTTCTCTGGGCTGCTGGTGGCATGACCGTCTCCAAGCTTTTGTCAAGAGAGAGAGAGAGAGAAAACAGTGAGGGGGAACCAGAGCTCAAGAGCATCTGTGTTCTGGTGAGATCTACGGGACGACAGGAAAGTGACAGTCGCAGAGGAGCACATGCACGCAGTACGTATGCCAATACGATGATGGTGAGTAGACTGAATGTTTCTCAACATAACGTCAATAATGAAAGCAACCTTTTGGCTTATTCTACAGGAATCAGGCCGTCTAGTGTGGACTGTAATGGCCAATGTGAAAAGATGAATGAAAGTGCGGATAGAATGAAATCGGTACTAGAAGACAAACAGCTGAATGAGCATATGGAGGAGAATGGTGCGGATGAAGATATGGATCCATCCTATATAAACACTGTGAGATTGAGGAAAGAGAAGAAAGAGCGTCTGAGAGTTACTGTGGAAATTACCCATCCTGCACTGAGACTGCCAGCATATCTTACCTGGACAGGTACATAATGTCTTGTTGAGGTGCAAGATGTTGTGCTTTTGAAAAAATTGTGTAATTACTAAATACAGTGACAAATGTTGACAAATGTTTATAATTACGTACTCTCACATGAGATTAGACTTCAATAAGTTTACTTCTCACTTTTGTGTTTTGCAGAGCCTGCAGAGGAAGCATCATGCCTCGCAGTTATTTCAAAATCCACATCTTCTCTTGACACCACCACCCACCCCCACCTATGAGCTTCTGAAACATGTTGTATTTTTTCTTTTTCTTAAAAAAATTATTTTACTACTAATATGATGCATGAAACACAACATGAGATATTCACTTCACTTTGAATTATCTGCCATCACTTTTAATTTAATAAACTCTTTAATATAAAAGCTGTCATGTGTTTGTTTAAAAACACACACAAACACACACGCACACAGAGTGAGAAAGTCAGAAAGAACGCACCACAGACGCTAATTTTGTCCACGTACTAAGCTGACTTGCTAGATACATGTCAAACCACATCACTTGTGCATAGTCATATAAGCACATTAGTTGTATTGTATTATTATCATTGAGCCTACACTTAAAATGCTTTAGTTTCCTACCAAACAAATAACAAACAATATCATTACTATCTAATCTCATAATCAGCTATGCTTTAAAGCTGATATGGTGAAATATCTTGAGGGAAGTTAGAGGTGCTGCACACTCTAGTTGAGGAGAAGTAACTGCTGCAGCAGGAAACTATGGCTATATTTCAAGACCTAGTGAGATTTATTTACAATCAGTAAATTTTCTCACACTGTAAAAAAAAATTAAAAATGCATAAATACAAAAATGCCAGATTCACTCATGATGTCCAGAAATTCTGCACACGACTGAGACACTGCACGCGAATGCCAGGTGCTACCTTTTTTAGATCGTTCACTAGGTTTTGACACACAGCCAGTGTGATTTAGAGTGTACTCAGAAATGATGTGCGGTTGAACATGACAGGCTCGACGTTTCTTATGCTTTCCTCACCACAAACCAATTCTGTGCGAGTTTTTGAGCTTGTGCTTGTGTTGTGCATTGGCTGGTGTCAGTGCTGCTTCACACAATGCTTCTTCCTCATTAAAACACCGGACATATGAGCACAAGGAACTTGACAAATGCGACCTCCGTCACTCAGTAACAATACAACTTCCCCTTAAAGGACGTAACTTATAAAAAGGAGACGTGCTTGTAATGTTCCGAATAGTGATGTTGTAAAAAAAAAAACGTCTGGACGTCGCCACCAAACTTCGAGAAAGCCTCATTAATCTGTCAGCAATACATTTTATTATTTAATCGGCTATGGATCCACCTGAAAGTTCAGTGAACCGCATTGGTCGCACTATTTGGACGGTTTGGGTGAGTAAATTTACTGCTCTTTTGCAATCCCTGACTTTCACTTCAGTCTGTATGTATAATACCAGTCATGCTGTTTCACTTGTCTAGTCCTCATATGATCTTTGTCTCTTGATGAGTAGCATAATGGTAGGCTCACTGACTCCTGTTTCAATGTTTTGCTCATATAGGGTTATCTGTCCGGGGCTGTTGCAAGATATCTCAGACCGGAAGTCACCGATGAAGGAAACCAAGGTGTTCGTACCAGAACCGACGATACTGATTTGAAAAGTGCAGTAAACAAGATTAATAGAGAAGTAACGGAAGATAATAGCAACAATGAAGGGAAGAAAACAAATCAAATTGACAGTGCAGATGTAAAGTGTTCCCCATCTAACGTCAGAGTGCAAGTGGCTTCTGTACAGTGGGAAAACACTGATGTGGCCAAGGACGACAATAATGATGAACTTCATGTTCACGCCACAAAAAAACAAACTTACCATTGTGTAGTGTGGTCCACTGGGACTGATACAGACAATGAAAGACGCATGGTTGATGCACAAGTTGACAAAGAAACAGATTCATCCGATGAGGTTCAGGCTGAAAAAGCATATGCAAACAATGAGTGTAAGGAGAGTGCAACTGAACACGAGCTGGAGGAAACTGGAAAGATTGAACAAAAATATGGGGACAATGAAGATGAAGAAGAGCGTGATCAGAATCATGAGGTTGAAAAGTGTGCAAAAAATAGAAAAGATGAATGTAAGACAGACGTAATGGTTCAATTGGAGCAAGATGTAGAACGGGGAAAGCAGATAAACACGGTAGACCACGGAGAGACAGAACATGCAGATGAACAGCTTATTGAAGAAAAGGAGAACAATTTAGACCAGAAGGATCAGGACAAAACTGAGAATGATGAAGAACAAGAACTTGAATCACAAGTTCAAGATCTGCGGCAGAGTGAAGATCCAGATAACGCAGACATTGTGGTCCAATGTGATCAAGATGTAGAACAGGAAAAACAGATAAACACAGCGGACCATGAAGATACAGAAGGCATTGCAGGTTTTAAACATGCAGATGAACATCTTTTTGATGAAACTGAGGAACAAATTGTTGACCAGAAGGATCAGGAGAAAACTGAGAATGATGAAGAACAAGAAACTGAATCACAAGTGCAAGAATTGCTACATTTAACAAAATATTCTGATGAAATTTCTGACGTCTATAAAAACGATGTTGAGGAGATGATGTCTGAAACTAGAAGTGAGACTGAGCAGGATAAGGAGAATGAAACGGTACAGAACTTGGAAGAAATTGGGCAGCTTGAACAAAATGATGGTGACAGTGAAGATGAAGAAGAATGTGATCAGAATCCTGAGGATGAAGAATGTGCAATGGAAAGTGAAGATCTGGATAACGCAGACGTAATGGTCCAATCTGAGCTTCATGGAGAAGATGTAAAACAACAAATGCAGATAATCATGATGGATCATGGAGAGACAGGAGGCTTTGGAGGTTTTAAACATTCAGATGATCATCATATTGATGAAAAGGAGAAACAAACTGTTGACCAGATGGACCAGGAGAAAACTGAGAATGATGAAGAACAAGGAACTGAATCACAAGTTCAAGATCTGCGGAAGAGTGAAGATCCAGATAACACAAACATAGTGGTCCAATGTGAGCAAGATGTAGAACAGGAAAAACAGATAAACAATGAGTGTAAGGAGAGTGCAACTGCACACGAGCTGGAAGAAACTGGAAAGATTGAACAAAAATATGGGGACAATGAAGATGAAGAAGAGCGTGATCAGAATCATGAGGTTGAAAAGTGTGCAAGAAATAGAAAAGATGAATGTAAGACAGACGTAATGGTTCAATTGGAGCAAGATGTAGAACGGGGAAAGCAGATAAACACGGTAGACCACGGAGAGACAGAACATGCAGATGAACAGCTTATTGAAGAAAAGGAGAACAATTTAGACCAGAAGGATCAGGACAAAACTGAGAATGATGAAGAACATGGACTTGAATCACAAGTTCAAGATCTTCGGCAGAGTGAAGATCCAGATAACACAGACATTGTTGTCCAATGTGAGCAAGATGTAGAACAGGAAAAGCAGATAAAAGTGGACCATGAAGATACAGAAGGCATTGCAGGTTTTAAACATGCAGATGAACATCTTTTTGATGAAACTGAGGAACAAATTGTTGACCAGAAGGATCAGGAGAAAACTGAGAATGATGAAGAACAAGGAACGGAATCACAAGTGCAAGATATGCTTCCACAGCTGGAATATTTAACAAAATATTCTGATGAACTTGCTTACAACTCTAAAAACGATGTTGAGGAGATGATGTCTGAAACTAGAAGTGAGACTGAGCAGGATAAGGAGAATGAAACGGTACAGAACTTGGAAGAAATTGGGCAGCTTGAACAAAATTATGGTGACAGTGAAGATGAAGAAGAATGTGATCAGAATCCTGAGGATGAAGAGTGTGCAATGGAAAGTGAAGATCTGGATGACGCTGACGTAATGGTCCAATCTGAGCTTCATGGAGAAGATGTAGAACAAGAAATGCAGATAAGCATGATGGACTATGCGGAGAAAGAAGGCATTGGAGGTTTTAAACATTCAGATGATGATCATATTGATGAAAAGGAGAAACAAACTGTTGACCAGATGGACCAGGAGAAAACTGAGAATGATGAAGAACAAGGAACTGAATCACAAGTTCAAGATGTGCTGCCACAGCAGGACTATTTTCCAGACGAAGCCGATGGCCTTGCAAAGCCTGAAAGGCTGAAAGTAATGGAGAAATATTCTGATGAAATTGATGAATTCTCTAAAGAAGGGGTTGAGGAGGTGCTGCTTAAAACTGAGCATGATGAAGACACCACAGAAATTGAACAAGACACGATTAAATGTGAAGTAATGGAGTCAGTAGAAACCCTGCAGACAGTTTCTGAAGAACTATCTGCAAAGAAAGTACCAAATGTTGAACTGAAAATGACCACATTAGTGGATGAGTTTTTAGAAACTGTTAATAATCCGAAGCTGTCGGATTCAAAACTGGATACTTCAGAAAATACTCCAGAAATGGGAACTGGGTCATCTGTGGTGGCCATGAAACCTGAAGGCATGATTTCAGATCGAATTGTTTGCGAGTTCCCAGGAGAATTAAGGAAAGGGCCAGAGACTGATTTGGGATGTTTTGAGGAGGTCCAAACTACTCTACATGATCTCCAAACTCTTACAGAGGAGCAAGCAGAAAGGGAAGCTGTGGTCGTATGCTCTGTTGAGCACTTGGAAACCATGAGAACATTTGAGACAAAAAAAGACATTGAAACCTTAATTGAATCCTTAGGTTCAACAGAAAGTCATGCACATCAAGAAACAGACAAAACCACATTCTCACACAAAGAACATGTTGAACTAAGAACTGAACTGACTGAAGAAACAATTGATACAAAGATCAGTTCAGAAGTTGAGGAAGCAGAACCCACAATGAAAGAAGATCAATCATCAGTGATCAGAAATGTCTTTTTACAGTCACATGAGCTTCTTGAGTTCAAAGGTGAATGCAAATCATCTTTTGGAACAATGGACACATTCAATGAATCAAGTGTGTCTGAAATCGCTGGAACCGCAGAGATTAAACATCTCGCAGAGGAGCAAACAGATGTGAAACCTGTATTAACACGGTCTTTGAGTCCAGCAGAGTTTCTGGAGGAAACTGTTCATCTGAAAGGAGTATCAGAGCGATGCACAGAAGAGCAGGAGATCCTGGAGGCCGCTTTAGAGTATGTAGAAGGAATAACAAATCAAGTCTTGAAGGATATGTTAGAAAGACAAGTGAACGTAGTACAAGAAACAGAACCTTTGGCAAGACCTTCAACAGAAGAACATGGTGATGCAGAAAATAAAGGACCTGCACAATGTGTATCAGCTGATGCCTTTGTCCTGGAAGAAGAAGGGAAGTCATTGGGTGAGACGATTGAGACTAAAGAGGAAATGGAGGTGGAAACCACAAGTAATGAAGTTCTTAAACAAGCAGAGTGTGAAACCACTGAAACTGATGGACGTCGTGATCAGACACAGAAGGTCATTGCTGGAGAAACAGTGTTGAGAAGTCATGAAGACGTAATGGAAGTCAGCAGACCTGGGATGAAAAGAGGATTTGATCAAGTGAGCAAAGACCTTGCAGAGGTGAAGGCAAAAGGAAAATTTGATTTGTATCTACAGGTAATAAAGAATACTTTGAGTAAAAGCTCCACAAATATAGAAATAAAATGTCATCCTACTTAAAACTTAAACTTGATTGTTTATCACTAGGCATTTGAGGAATCATCTTTGGACTTTACCATTCAGAAGGCTCGAATTGCTGTGAAGAATCCCCTAGTTCGGCCTCCCAAAGACCCCAGAAGTCTCCTCTTCAAGGTCTCGGTCGAACCTCTCGTCTCACAGCGGTCACCACGTGGTCAGAAGATCGAAGTCTCTGTTCCAAGTAAAGGGGTGACTGGATTTAAACTTCCAGGTATTTAGCAAAATAAAATCTAACTGGAAAGTATCTTAACATTTTATTGGCACCTTAAATAAGTGCATTATTTGTTTTTTTACTTGGTCGTTTTCCAGGACTGGGTGCAGGGCTGCCAGTACTGAGAAAAACTGAGTTTGGGAAGAAAGCAAGAGAAGGAGGAGCAGCAGAGAGAACACTACAAACACAGGTACACAACAGATATGGACACACAGAAACTTTGAGTCTAAATAGTGATGCTTCTGTATAATCTAAGCACAATATTACACTCAATAAATGTTTCATATTTTATTTTTATTTTATATTTAGTCTATTAGTTCATGGTAAAACGGTCATACAAATGACTGGAATTTTCATATATATTTTTTTTTTCTTTTTTTTTAAGTGTATATGTACATATTTATTTTATGTGTAGATGTATAGTAATATAACTGTCTTTCACAGCAAGAGCCAGTTGCAGTAACAGAGGATTCTGTCAAACAAGAGCAAGTGCCAGCTAAACCCAAATGGACACCACCAAGGCATCCTGGGTAAGGCCTGTTATATCAGTCAGTCAAAGAATTATTCATCTCATTTTATGTTGTTTCACAAATAGCTAATTTGCTCTTTATTTTATTTTCTTGTGCAGTATGGGGAGTCCCTTCATGATGGCAGAACTCAAAAACAAACTCAAAAAGCCTGTTCAGGAGTAATATATTTCATTTCATCATCATTTTTAGATGCATTCTTCACCTGTTTTATTTGTCTTATTTAAGCACTATGTAGCCTGGCAGATATTATGGAAAGTTATTCTACTGTTATTATTGCTGCCACACAACATTTTATTTTACTTTCGCTATTTTGTTTGCTTCTATCTAAGAATCCAAGCTGCGAACAACATTTCTAATGCACTTTTCTTAAGACTGAGTATTTATTTATATTTGAAAAAAAAAATGAGGAAAATTATTACATGCTATATATAAAAAAAAATTGCACTTTTTTGCAGCACTTAAACTTTCTGACTGTAGTTCAAACTGTCATAGCCATTGTTTATCACTAGGAGGCAGCAGAGAAACACAGCTGGTCACGTATGTCTTTTAGCCACTAGAGGGCAGAGGAGAGTCACTGGCTGTCATACCACATTTAGTTCTATTTTATCACTATTAGTTATTGTTATATTGTATGTTTCTTTTTCTTGTCATTACTTTCTATGTGTATAATTATTTTGCAATATTGGATGTAAACATGTATGGATGTAAACATCATGGCAATAAAGTACTTTGAATTGAATATATCACTTCGCCACTAGAGGGTATAACAGAGTCTCTGGTTGTCATATGTTTATGCGCCACTAGAGGGCAGCAGTAAGCCGCTCGCTGTTACATATCACTCTACCACTAGAGGGCAGAAGACGGTCATTGGTTGTAATGTGTCAATACGCCGCTTGGGGCAGCAGAGAGCCGCTGGCAGTCACATATCTCTGGCTTTCCGGTAGAAAAATAATTTTTTGGCTGGACAAGAGATTTAATATCTAAAGAAATAGATATATATTACAAAGAATTTGCTAGTACTGTGGTGTGGACTATTAAATCAATCTGGCCAATGGAACATACAAATATGGACAGAGCTTCTAATAATACAAGGCAATAGTGGGAGTACAAACATAGTCAGTGAATATTATAGATGTATGGACAATATATATATTTTTTTTTCAGATGGATCAAAGCATTTACTAACAGAGTCTGTATATAACCCTAGACATCAAGCTGGAGTAAACAAAATAACATCTGACAGCTTAAGTGTGTGTACAGTCGAGTTATATGCTATATTAATAGCAAGGTATTAAACACCACATACATGTGGGCATCCAGGGAAATGAGAAAGGAGACAGACTCACAAAAGAAGATTTAAGATTAAGATTTAATTACCTGATAACGGTCACTCTCATTTTTGAACAAAGACTTGAAAGTGTATGATCCAAACCTACATTTTTATAATTCATGAATTAAAACATTTTGTAACATGATGTTGATGTACCATTTTCATGGTAATGTAATGTTTGAATTTAAAAAGGGTTTCAAAGCATACATTTTGAGATTTTAAGTTTTCAAGTGATAATTTCTTATGATTTCTAAAATGTGATAGAGAAAAAGGCAACAAGGAAGACATTTTTTTTTTTTTACAAAGGGCAGAACTCCGGTTATGATGTAGGTTTTTGAGGTGCACTCTTGCCATAAATTAATCTATTACTTTTCATACATATTTTTTTACAACAAAAAAACTTGGTAAAATATGTATTTAGGAGTCTTAGACATTTCCAACGATGTATAGTTTGGCATGATTAGATTAGGATTTAATTGTAATATAGTCAAGTAAATGTAGGGGCCCACCGAGGGGCCAGGTGGCAGTTAACGGGTTAATATATAGTAAGTTAAAGTGAGACAGCAGGTGGCAGTAATGCGACGCCACGGATGCTCCAAACTCCATCGAAGAAGACGCCGGAGGAGGAGGCGCTTGACGCCGGTAGAAGGTGGTGGGAGAAAAGACCGACGAACCGGGTGGAAGCCCTAAAAAACCTACTGAGGTTATACTCCTTAGATTGCTCTATTTTTTTACAAGTCTGTCTGGAGGGACTAAAGGTACGTTTCACTCGTGTGTTTCTTGAACTCTGTTGTGGTTTAAGCGGTGAAGAAGCGTAAACTAGTCGTGTATTCGAGCTCGTTCTTCAGGCCTTTAGCTTCGCAGGCTAACGTAGCTAGCGCAGCTAATTCAGGATTGATTCGCTTGTAGCTGGAAATTGAGGTCGAGTTTGACATCAGGTTTCTTGACATCGTTGGGATTGATTATTTGTTAGTTATTTTCGTCAAAAGGTTACTTAATCGATCAGTAAGTTTTCAGTAAAGTTGTGTCAGTTTAATTAACCGTAACGTTAAGCGAACAGCAGTTCAACGAAGATCCTTGCATTAAATAATACATTTGAGAGCGTATCAGAACAGAAATACTTATGTTTCAGCGTTTATTGTAACATGAGTTGGCGACACATCTATTTTGAGTTTAAGTTAGATTTTCAGATTCTGTTTTAAACGTTAGACTGTGTATTAAATTCGCCGTGTAACTGAAACCAGGAGTTGTTTAACTCGATTAACTGCTGTAGGTTTCTCTACAAAAGGCCAGTGACCTCATCCACTCGTTTTAGGAACTTAATTTGCATAAATATTGTGACGTTATTAATCAGAATTCATTAAATATTCATATTCTACTTATTCTCATTTAACATTTGTGACTGGTTTCAGAAAGCCTTTGTATTTAAAAGAAAAGATTAACCATTAAATGAGACAAACTGTTTTATTACACGTATTATTATTAATGCCGTAATCAAGAACAATACGATAAGAATCATCCATTGCAAAACAGAAAAAAATGCTATGAAACCGTGCCAGAGTATACAATAATAACACAAATATATGTAAATAATACTCAAAGGAAAAATAACATTTTACTTCTACATTCATATTTATATACAATCTTATAGGCTCTTAATTGCGTTTTTACTGGTGCAGTTTTATAAAGCATTACAGTAAAGCTTGAAATCACTTTTAAAGTGAGAAAAAATGGTTTCGAGTCTGAACATTTAATTTTATGAATATTAAACTTTCCTATGTATATTAATAATTGTTCAGGCTTTATCAATATCATGATTATTAAAGTATACTAACCACTCGGCTGTAAGCAATGCACAATTTCTTCTTAACTAAATGTTCCATTTCACTCCAGAGTAATTTTGTATATAGGCTAAGCAATGAAAAAATGAGTGTATTCAATGCATTATATTAAATTAAACTTAATTTACTTTTTGATTATTGTTTGCCAAGATTTATGCTAATTCAAGTCACCAAATACAGAAGACCATAAAAAATGAGCTGAAGGATAAACCATGTTATTAATATATTTCTAATATATTAGAATGCCCGGCCTTTGCTTATCTTTAATGAGGCTGAACTTTAGTTATCTTTGCATGGTGAAACTTGAATTAGACAACTACATCGTATAGTAGGTGTTGACAATATTTAAATGTCTTTTCTTTTTTCTTTCCTCCAGACAGGTTGTAGTCCTGTCCACGTCTCTTCATCTGGTGTCGGTCTGTGTCTGTGTTCAGATAGCACAGAGAGAGATTGTTAGTCCTGCAGTAGCTGTATTCTCTGGTTTGGCCGGACGGTCTCTCAGCGATCTATCATGGGTGACATGAGTGATCTGGACAGACAGATCGACCAGCTGAGGAGGTGTGAGCTCATCAAGGAGAATGAGGTCAAAGCCCTGTGTGCCAAAGCCAGGTGATTACAACCAGCACACAGCCAATCAGGAGCTTCTGAAAGCATTTCACTGTTGAACGTATGCTCATACAGACTAATGTGTGTCTTCCAGAGAGATTCTTGTAGAAGAGAGTAACGTACAGAGGGTGGACTCTCCGGTAACGGTAAGTATTGACAAACTGAGCACAGAGGAGACAGAAAAGAAGAGATTTGGAAGAATGTTGGTAACCAAATTTTTGGTGACCATTTGTTAAATATTTTGAGATTTTATCTTTAAAATGATAATGAACCATTTCTTTGATCATGTATATGGGAAGTTAATAGCTCTGTCTTTTTTCAGGTGTGTGGTGACATCCATGGACAGTTTTATGACTTGAAGGAATTGTTTAGGGTACGTCTTGAGTTCTTTCACACAAAAGTAAATCCAAAATGATGTTTTTATTAATTTTTTGTATCTAGTGGGTACTGCTTCACACCAAATGTCAAGTCAAAATTAATTGTATACTGCTTTCCACAAAACAAATAGCTGCTAAGCAGCTTTACTGAAAATCATGATTGTGGTTTCTATATTATCTTAATGCATTTAGCGGATTATAATTTCCCATTTTTAAAAATCTTGGAAAAAATATTATAATTTTTAAATAATATTAATTTGAAATTGTATGTTGTTGTTGTTGTTTTTTATAATTTTGTTAACATTTTGTACAATACATTGAAGTATTGTTAGTTCGTTAAATCTTATTCTGGAGTTTGACCATGAATATAGCCTTTGATGCTGGTATGGCAGAAAATGATAATATATCCATGTTCTAATTCACATTTAGTGATGATATAACCAATCAAACAGTTGAGCTTTCCTGTGTAGAATAAATAGAGCAAGCTGCTAGTTGTTATTGACTGGACAGAATCACTGTTAGTTTAAAATGAAATCAGTGGCACAGTTATTACCTTCAGCTTGCTAATCACATGTTGGCATTTCTTATTGGACTTGCTATTTGTTATTTAAATGGAATATACTGCAAAAACTGGTTTGTATATTAGTATTTATTAATCTGTTGTTCTTCAGGTGGGAGGCGATGTTCCAGAAACAAACTACCTCTTCATGGGAGATTTTGTGGACCGAGGCTTTTACAGTGTTGAGACCTTTCTGTTACTTCTTGCCCTGAAGGTACGGTCAAACTGTTTAGGACATTTGTAATGAGATGTTATGGTTGTTATTTTAATAAATGAACATACATCACTGGATAAAAATGTATTTATAAAAGAATATATTGTGAATTTTGTAAGAATTAAGCATTTGAATCTGAATATACAGTGGGTATTTGATTTTTTTTTTAATCCGCATATTTTCATGATTCCTGAAGGATCATGTGACTCTGAAGGCTGGAGTAATGATGCTGAAAATACAGCTGAACATCACAGAAATAAATGAAAACCTATTCCAATAGAAAATGTTATTTTAAATTGTAATATTTCCCATTCATCCTCACAGGTGCGTTATCCAGACAGAATCACCCTGATCCGGGGAAATCATGAGTCTAGACAGATCACACAGGTGTACGGCTTTTACGACGAGTGTTTGCGAAAATACGGCTCGGTCACGGTATGGAGGTACTGCACCGAGATCTTCGACTACCTGTCCCTCTCCGCCATCATTGACGGCAAAGTGAGGCTTCTTGCTGGTTTGCTGACCTGGTTCCACTTGCTGCCTCCAGACTGGCCTGACAGGGATGTGTTTCTTGTGTCCCCACAGATCTTCTGTGTACACGGAGGCCTGTCGCCCTCGATCCAGACTCTGGACCAGATCAGAACCATCGACAGAAAGCAGGAAGTGCCTCATGACGGGCCCATGTGTGACCTTCTGTGGTCTGATCCTGAAGGTAATTCTAGATTACAACTGAGTTGTTGTTCATCATCAGCATGTGGTTATATGAATGTTTGTCTCCCTGATTCAGACACCACAGGATGGGGCGTCAGCCCGAGAGGTGCTGGATATCTGTTTGGCAGTGACGTCGTGGCCCAGTTCAACGCCGCCAATGACATCGACATGATTTGCAGAGCGCATCAGCTTGTGATGGAAGGTTACAAGTGGCACTTCAACGAGACCGTTCTCACTGTGTGGTCTGCTCCCAATTACTGCTACAGGTGTGTTTCTGTCTCACAGTTACAGGAATGTCCATGTAGCTATTACAGATGCCACAATTCTGAATTGCAAATGTTGCAGTTATTTCTGTGCATTTTATTTCTCTCTGAATTGACTCTGTGTGTGTGTGTGTGAGTATACATGCTCAGAGGTACACCTCCCCACTTAATAATGAGGCAGAAAATATATTCTATACTTTAATAAAAACTTTGTGTGCGTTCAGCTGTGCTTTTTTTAATCACCTCTCTATAGTGGATATGAGAGTTTCCTACACGCACAACAAGCACAGCGTCAGCAGCAAATGAACCAGATCTTTTGAGTCTGCAGTTTGAATCAGATTCAGTGAATCATTCACAACTGACTCTCTTACTGAACCACAAGTCTTTATTTATTTTCTTTTTTTCTTTTGGTTTTGTCTAATTCAAAAAGTTACAATTAGTTCAAGATTTTGTTGTTTAACATAGTGTTTTTAAGACAACATAATGGTTACTTCTCCACTTTTCTTTGTCATAGATGTGGTAATGTGGCGGCAATCTTGGAGCTTGACGAACACCTGCAGAAAGAGTTCATCATATTCGAAGCTGCTCCACAAGAAACGAGAGGCATTCCCTCCAAAAAGCCAGTCGCTGACTACTTCCTGTGAGCTTCCTGCATCTTAGGATGCACGCACTCTCAACAGGAAGTGGTGCCCTGTGTGTACTTGTATTTCTATTTCCCTCTCCCTGCCCAACTGTCTTAATCGTGCTCTTTTTTTTTTTTTTTTTTTTTTCTCTTTTTTTTTTTTACTTTCTCTGTAATTATTCCTTTTTTATTATTTCTATTTTCCATCCACTTTCACATTCTCTTTGCCATCAAGACACACATTGGCATTATATTCTCCTCCACTGCTGTGAAATCTCTCGCTCTCAGACTCATGGTATGCTGTAGATGTAGACGTTTATGATGTATGTGAATAGCATAGGGACGGTGGAAGAGTGACGGTTTCTCCTGTCCCTCAGAAATGGCTGGTTGTTGGACATTTTATTTTCATTTTCTTTCTTTACACTCTTCTCATGTAAACGTGTAAGAGAATGGATATGCTTTGATTATAGTTCACAGTCTACTGTTTTCACTAGAGTCATCATAGTTTCACAGCTTTTGAGTTTTGCGCAGGAAACGACTGCAGATGCTGAGCACCCAACACTGCGGAAATCTAAGGACATTAACTACACTGGGAAACATCAACACAACAAACACAAACCAAACTGGAATTAGAAATCTGCTTTTCCCTCTTGACTGTTCTCTCTATAGGACTTATTGTTGATTTTTATTTTTAATTTGTGAAAATAAAATGTACTTTTGTATGAATTTAAGTTGTGGATTCCTTGGTTTCTTTATCATTTTGTTGCCTGCTCAACTCAGCCATGTTATTTCATCTGCTCTATTTAAATTGAATATTGGAATGTGTAGCTGTAAATATAAATATTAAAGAACTTTGGGACACATCTTCAGCAAGAGTCCCTTTTTCAGTCACTTTTTATAAAATCACAAATTAGTTGTCGACTTAAAGATGCATTATGATCCATATAGATGCAAATTCAGTTTATATATTTACCAAAATATATATGCAAGGCTACCTATCATAGATTTAGGCAAATGTGAACAGCCACTCGTTTGTTTGTGTGTCTGTGTGTGTGTATATTCAAACCTAAAAATAAATTTTACATAATCTATTTAATTAATGTTATACATATAAGAAATGAATGCTTAATTCAGCATATGTTACAAAAGATTTCTATTTAAATGCAGTTTTGTTTTTATCTCTAAAAATCTAAATGCACCATTTAAATTTAATGAAATAAAAAAACATCAATGTTTCCACAAGCAGTGTGACTGTTTTGAACATTGAAAGTAAGAAATGTTTTTTTGAGCAACAAACAGCATTTTAAAATTAAGTTATCAAAACATTTCAGGAAAAATCACACATGCCTTTACTCACCATTTTGCTCCAAATCTGTGGGCTTTTTTTTCCTTCTGTGGAACACAAAATGGGAAGCGGTGCATTTCCTGTAGTTCCGCTCCAGGCCAGCGCTAGAGTGGTGGCGCTAGAGCACGCCCGCTGTAGCTTTGGCGCGCCTCCATCACTTCCGTTCTCTCTGGAAGTAGCCGACAAGGCTTTGAGGCACGCCGTCAATTGCGCTCGCGAAGCTGCAAATGTTGATCTAGAAGAAACAAAGGGAATCCACAAACGAGAGATCTTACGTTTCCAACAGATAACAGGTAACGTTATGCTCTGCATGTGTCATGTAATGTTTCGGGAATTGTCGGTTATATGGCACTTACATGCAGTTTTAGTCTCGTAAGGCCTCAACCAGCCGCTAGCGGCACGTTTTCGCTGATGAAATGACACCGTAACGTTAAGTTATCTATTATGCGTCACATGTGTTTCCATACACAGAAAATTGCTTTTTGGTTATAGTTTATTTCCATTAATTCCCCGATCATTGGCCTTTTAAAAGTGAATTGATGAAAGTCAGTCATTCATAATAACAGACGAAGGCGCCAGCAGAATAAATAGTCGTGAGCTCGTGACATTATTCTAAATGCCTTGTAAGTTCGGTTTGAGACTGTATTTTTCACTTATTGTTTTTTCCTTGTCCTTTCTGTATTTTCATTTCAGTGTCAGCAGTCGTCAGTTATGTCGCGTTTTTTCGCCACCGGATCCGACAGTGAGTCGGAGGAATCCTCGTCCGCGGATGAAATCACTCCCAAAACGACCGGGACTACTTTCAATAAGCCGTAAGTTGTTTTTCTGGTAGTGTGCAATCTTAAAAAAAATACTTTACAGGGTTCCTACGGGGTTTGAAAAGTATAGAATTTGATTCAAGTAATTTCCAGCTCTGGAAAAGTAAAAAAAAAGAAAAATATTTGCATTTACAGACTTTTGCCCCCATTTATTTTTCATAATAAAAATGTAATTAAATTAAGTGTATTATACAAGAAGTAGCAGCTGTTTAGTGATTGTCAAACACGACTGGTGCACTTTGTGCAAGGTACACTTTTTCATTTTGGGTTTCTTTTCATGATATTCTTAGCCCCATACTACATAGTCTCAAGAACCTTTGTAAAAAAAAAAAAATGCGTTAAAGAGACCTAAGGCCTTGAAATATTACTGCCTTAAGCAACACTTTTTATACAAAACCACTTACCTTGAACTTGGTAAATAAGACAATTCACACAGCCATATTTTGCCATCATTATATAAAACTAGAAATTGTGTAAGCATGCAAAAAAATTCCTATGCACATTTGAATAGTTTCTCGAGGGCACAAAAAAGTTTCTTGTGTGCATGCAAAGGTCTGTCTTTTATTTTATGGTCTCTGTATATATCAATGAAAAAGAAAAATGTAAAAAAAATATATATTTATAAATGACTGTAATATAAACTAAAAATTAAGCTGAAAATAGTTCTGTATGAACCATTTGTTAAATGAGCCAAAAATATAGAGATTAAATAATATAGGGATTTAAAAAAAGGCCAAAATTTCTATATTGGCCATTAATCTTGATGTAGGCAATATGACCGTACAGTATAGGACGTTTCCTATGTCAGATGTCATATAGACATAAGGACAGGTCTTTCAGATGTTTGACTTTTTTTATGGTTTTATTTTATGGATTTAATGAACTATTTCTGAGCTGCCAGGAAAGGTGATCAGCTGTGCTGCAGTGTTTGACTCTGCTGCTGTCTCTGTAGGGCTCTGTTGCTGAGTGATGATGAGGAGGACACAAAGAGAGTGGTACGCAGTGCCAAGGACAAGAGGTGAGCGCAGAATGTAACACATCGGGACTCAAGAATGAAGAAGATTTCTATCCCACCTTGTTTAGGAACACACTCTCTGTTATCCATTGCATTTCAGGTTTGAGGAGCTCACCAACATCATCAAGACAATCCGAAATGCCATGAAGATCCGAGACATGTCCAAATGTCTAGAGGAGTTTGAGCAGTTGTATCGAGCGTTCCTCAAAAGCAAAACCATCGTGGACAAAGAGGGTGTGCCGCAGTTCTACATCCGCCTGCTCGCTGATCTGGAGGACTATCTCAACCAGGTCTGTAGATCACACCGGAGCCAGCAGGACATCTAGTCACATGATTAAAGCTTGTTCATGAGCAATTAACAGCTTTTGCTTTCATGATAGCTATGGGAGGACAAGGAGGGGAAAAAGAAGATGAACAAAAACAACGCCAAAGCCTTGAGCACACTTCGGCAGAAGATCCGCAAATACAACAAAGATTTTGAAACCGAGATTGCCAGCTATAAAGAGGTACTGAACGGTAGCCCAAATGTTATTTGTATATGACATATGGGCATGTTTAAGATTGTTACAGTGTTTCCACTGGTCCTTAAATCTTAAATTCAGTTTAGGGTGTTTTTTTGGGGGTGAAAACCGAGAGCTTTCTGACCCTGCATAGACAGCAAAGCAACTGATGCATTCAAGGCCCAGAAAGGTAGTTTTCGTGTGCAAAGAAAACTAAAATAATGACTTTATTCAACAGTTTCTTCTCGTCCTTCTCAGTGTCCACCGCAATGTGAATTGAAAAATGAAATATCAGTTGACATCCAATTTGTATATATTTTGATATATTAGGACATTACACATGCACTGAAATTGGTTAGATATTAAAACGTATTCAGTATCTAAGACTTGCAGTTCCCGTTTTGCAAATTAATGTGTTCTAGATCGATAAATGTATTTCATATTGTTTATCTTATTTTGCAAATGTAAAAATGTGTTCTGGAAGGGCATACAGTATTGATTTTATTTTTACAGGTCTAAAAGTCTTTAATTTGATATTTAAAACTCAGCAAAAGGCCGGTTTATAAATATACCTTACAAAATCTGTCTGGTTTTTTTTACTATTTTCATGGATACGGCAATGAAAGGGTTAATCCAAAACTTCATAGTGTAAAACACACAGTACAATATATAAAACTTAACAATAAGTAAGACTTTACAATAAGATTTAAGTTATTAACATTTACTGTATTAATAATCATGAACAAAAATTATTTGTTAGTTAATATTATGTTCAGAATGAATAAATTAAATTTGTATCTGTTAACATTAATACACTGTGAATGAACATGAACATTTTGATGAACTAACAATAAAAAAGATTAATGTTGTAAAAATATATTTAAGTTCCTTTTTGTTCTTCATTTAGGGGGTAAACAACGTGTGCCGATTTTCAAGAGTGTTTGAGGCCCCCGAAACGCCCCAGATAGTCGAAAAAATAAATATTTATCCCTGGGGGATCAATAGGGGCCTGCGCCATTAGTGACTTGGGACATTTTTTAGGCCCAAGCCACTAATGGCGCAGGCCCTTATTGATCTAGTATGTCAGATTAGCTGTTTAAAATGTTCTGTTTTGCTGTCAGCCTCTCATGATTTACTCTGATGTTCCTGCAGAACCCTGAGCAGTCAGCTGAAGAAGAGGAGAAGGATGACATCGGCAGTGGTTCGTCTTCTCATTTATCTCTGAGCTGCTGTCCATTGAAGGTTGGAATGCTGTCTTGAGTCTTTATGTGCTCTTTCTTTGCTTGTTTGATGTGCAGCCTCGTCATCGGACAGTGATGATGAAGACGTGACTGCCAAGAGCTTAATGAAGAAGAAGCCTCAAGAAGAGGAGAAGAAGGCACCAGAGGCCAGCAAGTTCCTCAAAGGCGCTGCTGTAGGTCCAAACACGTCTTACACAGTTTTTAAAAGAACTAGAAAGTCACTTTGGGACTTGACTTGAGCTGTGTTCACGAGTCAGCACTTTGTCATTGTGTCAGGATGAGGAGTCGGAGAGTGAAGATGATGAGGATAGTGAGGACTGGGGCTCTGATTCTGTGGACAGCGGCGGTGAGAGCGAGGACAACGAAGGAGCGGCAGCATCGCTCGCTGTGGTCTTCCTCAAAAAGTATGTGTTACAACCTTAAGCTGGTAAGTTTATTTCTCTTTAATGGCTTCAAGCATCTTTACACTCTGCACTCGCCGTCACAGAGCTCAAGACGGCGACAAGCACCCTGACCGCAAGAAGGACGATAAGAGAAAGAGGCACAAGAAGACTGAGCAGGTGGAGGAGGAGGTCGATGAAGATGGAGAAGCAGAGGAAGGAGGATGGGAGAAGGTGAAGGGCGGCGTGCCGCTGGTGAAGGAGAAGCCCAAGATGTTCGCCAAAGGCACAGAGATCAACAGCGCTGTGGTGATCAAGAAGCTCAGTGAGATCCTGCAGGCCAGAGGAAAGAAAGGAACAGACAGGTATCCCAAAAGCTCATCATTTAGACATTTGGGAATTCTATTAAAATATATATCGTTTGATCTTTTTATTTGGACTGCTAGGTTTTCAAATGGCATGACACCCAAAAATATGATATTAGTAATTACATGGTATTAAATGTATAGAACTATATTTTATACCCTTTAAATGTGATCTTCCATTGAAAATAGATATTAAAAAAAACTACCTCCTTGAAAATAAAGTATAAATTTAATTTAAATGTACAAAGATTTTATGAGTTTGAAAAAAAAGTTTGTTTTTTGAAAAAATGTTTTTAAAATGTAATTTATTCATATGATCCGAGATGAATTTTCAGCATCAATCCTCCAGTCTTCAGTGTCATGTGATCCTTCAGAAATCATTCTGATATGATTAGCTGCTCAAGAAACATGTATTCATGATAATACTTGTCTGAAACAATTGTACTGGTTCATATTTTTGTGGAAAATGTGGTAAATTCAAGAATTTTGAAAAATGAATGGTTAAAAATAAAAATAGATTTAAGAAAAATAGATTTAAGAAATTATTTCAATTTATTTGATGTGTAAAATAATAATCCTCATATAAGCAGGCAAGCAAACAGTTTGTTCTGTTGTCGTTCAGAGCTGCTCAGATCGAGCTCCTTCACGCTCTGGCTGGCATCTCTAATGAGAATAACCTGGGCGAAGGCATCCTGGTCAAGATTAAGTTCAACATCATCGCCTCCCTGTACGACTACAACACCAACCTGGCCGCCTTCATGAAGGTGAGGGTCTCTCGGAGACGCGCTGATGGCGTTACGCTCGTCACATGATTTCGACTCACCTTATTGTCTTTCACTCCTCTCCAGGCGGATATGTGGAAGAAGTGTCTGGAATGCATCGATGAGCTTCTGGACATTCTGTTTGCAAACAGCAACATCTTCATTGGAGAAAACATCGCCGAGGACAGCGAGAACCTGGCCATCTCTGACCAGGTCCGTATCAACTGTGCACCTTTTCACTTGTAACTGCTCAAAAGCAGTCACTTTTAATGTTGCTGTGCAGAAATATGCCTGCAAAATCCATTGTTAGGAAGTTGTATAGCTGCACAAATTGGGGGAAAATTGCAAATTGCGTTGGTTTTTTATAAAAATTAAATTGCAATTTTTAAAATGACTTGTGCTACATAGCTACACTATTAACAATAGCACATGAATTTGATCTAATGTTGATCGCTGTGATGCTCTCTTCAGCCGTTCCGTGTGCGCGGCTGTATTCTGACTCTGGTGGAGAGGATGGATGAAGAGTTCACCAAAATCATGCAGAACACAGACCCTCACTCTCAGGGTGAGTACAGACCGATTCCAGCCGCTGAACTCGTCTGGGGGGCGTGTGGCGTGACTCGTCTTCCTCTTCCTCTCTCACAGAGTACGTAGATAACCTGAAGGACGAGAGTCGTGTGTGTGGCATCATCGACCGTCTGCTTCAGTATCTGGAGTCTAAAGGCAGCACAGAGGAAGTGTGCCGCGTCTACCTGCGCAGAATAATGCACACCTACTACAAGTTTGACTACAAAGCCCACCGCCGCAGCCTGGGCCTGCAGGGAGAGACCAAGGTGAACGGAGAATAATGGCTTGTGGAAGCAGATGATGTGTTGACTTCAATTTTTAATCCTTTAGTTTTATTAACTTTTATTTTTCAGTTCGTTTTTACATTTCATTATAATGCTTCAACTTCAATAAAACTTAGAAATGCTGCCTTGGCTAACTGGACCATTTGTTTATATTGCCAACCAGTGATATTTTAGTATTTATGTACTGTTATAGGTTTTATTAATATTGTGAATTGCTTTTCTACCTAAAATTTTCATTTTAACTTTAGTTAAAATATTAGCAATTTCATATGCTTTTAGCTTATTTGGCATATTTTTTTATATATAATATTTTAAATTAGTTTTTGTTTTATATAAATCTAAAGTGTATTTTTTTTGTAGCAATTTCATATTTTTGTTTAAAAAAAAAATGAAAAATTAAATTTATATTAACATATTTTCCGGGAATATAAGTCACACTTTTTCATAGTTTGGCTGGTCCTGCGACTTAGTCAGGTGTGACTTGTTTATCAAAATTAATTTGACATGAACCAAGAGAAAACATTAGTCTACAGCCTTTTTTTTTTTTTTTTTTAGTTCAATATTTCAGCTTTATTTCAATAAACAAAAAATGTACTAGTTTAAGTTTTGGTTAATGTTAAAACCCTGATGCTGACCTTTGACCTCTTTGTCCATTAGTCTGAGCAGGATCAGGAGGAGAGCGAGGGAGAGGACAGCGCCATCATCATGGACCGCTTGTGCAAGTTTATCTACGCCAAAGACCGCACCGACCGTATCCGCACCTGTGCAATCCTCTGCCACATTTACCATCATGCCCTGCACAGCCGCTGGTACCAGGCCAGAGACCTCATGCTCATGAGCCACCTACAGGACAACATCCAGCACGCCGACCCTCCTGTCCAGGTGCGCACACCTTCCTCCTGGAGAACAACTGCTTGCTGTGATCCCCTGGCTCATCTCTTCTTCTCTCTTAGATCCTGTACAACAGGACCATGGTGCAGCTGGGCATCTGTGCTTTCCGTCAGGGCATGATCAAAGATGCCCACAATGCCCTTCTGGACATCCAGTCCAGCGGCAGAGCCAAGGAGCTGCTGGGGCAGGGACTGCTCATGAGGAACATGCAGGAGAGAAACCCTGAGCAGGAGAAGATCGAGAAGAGGCGACAGGTACAGACACATCACACCTGACCGTTTTCTCTAGTGGCTCATGTTCAAAATATAAAGTCGCCTGCTTATTTGACGTCTGAATCCACCAAGGCCTTGGTGAGTGGTTCTAGCAGGACTGGGTTGACACTATTGAACTCATTATTTATTGCAGTCTTCATAGATATTTTGAAGAATGTTGTTAATCAAACCGTTGCTGGTAGCTTTTGACTTCAATGATATGGACAAACTACTGTGGGAGTCAATGGGTACCGTCAGATGTTTGGTTACCAACATTCTTCATCTTTTATGGCATGCAACAGATGAAACTAACTCGTATAGAATTTGGAAAAATTGGGTGAAATATATTTTGGGTTCCTGTTTTAGGTGCCGTTCCACATGCATATTAACCTGGAGCTCCTGGAGTGTGTGTACCTGGTGTCAGCCATGCTGCTGGAGATCCCTTACATGGCGGCCCATGAGTTTGACGCCCGCCGCAGGATGATCAGCAAACAGTTCCACCACCAGCTGAGGGTGGGCGAGAGACAGCCACTGCTGGGTGAGTGAGAGAGAACGAGGACAGATGGGAAATCCAAGTCAGCTCTTAATCTCAGTAATATGAATCTGTAACTATGTCCTCCTCAGGTCCTCCCGAGAGCATGAGGGAGCATGTTGTGGCCGCCAGCAAGGCCATGAAGATGGGCGACTGGAGAACCTGCCATTCCTTCATCATCAATGAGAAGATGAACAGCAAAGTGTGGGATCTGTTCCCAGAAACCCAGTGTGTGCGGGAAATGCTCGTCAGGTAGAGACTTGAGGATCCTGACGTAAGATTTTAGCAGTTGTGTTTGTATTCTACTAATGTTTGGTGCTGTTTCTGAACCTACAGGAAGATCCAGGAGGAGTCGCTGCGCACGTACCTCTTCACCTACAGTAGCGTGTACGACTCGATCAGGTACATGTGATCAACACTCAGCCTAGTGACACAATTCTTCCAAAAAATTCACTCTACTTATATCTCAGTTAACGTCAAACATGCAAACATGCACAATTCCACATGTGCCATTTTTAATTGCCCCATTGGTTTTGCAGCTGTTCATGACTATCTTTTCCTCTCCTCTGCAGCATGGAGACTCTGTCAGAGATGTTTGAGTTGGAGTTACCCACAGTGCACAGCATTATCAGCAAGATGATCATCAATGAAGAACTCATGGTGAAAGAAAAACCGTCAGTTTAACCTGAACCTCCCATCCTCGTCCACACCAGTCCCTTCATTCTGCTCTTTTGTGCGTACTTTGCTCAGGCATCTCTCGACCAGCCGACTCAGACGGTGGTGATGCACAGGACGGAGCCCACATCTCTGCAGAACATGGCCCTGCAGCTGGCCGAGAAACTGGGCGGCTTGGTGGAGAACAACGAACGTGTCTTCGACCTCAAACAGGGCGTCTATGGAGGATACTTCAACAGAGGTACAAGACCCTGAAATCTGATTAAAGATCACTTTCAGGGAAAGGGAAATGGCATAATGTAATGTTTTCTTAAATAAATTAAGAAAATCAATAATAGTAGTTCAATTATATAAAAAAATTAAGTGCTTCGGTTTGTTTTTATTTATAATGTTATATAACTTGTCATATTTATTGAAGATGTATAGATGAGAATATAATTTCATAATCTAATATGTGCATTTATGTATACGTATAAATATATAATGTAGAATTTTATATATATCTTTTTTTTTTTTTACTAAATATGTAGTGCATCTATATATAAATATATGTATGGGTATAAAATTTACTAAGATTAATTTTCTTTATAATTATGTATAAATACATCACATAATTAAAGAAAATATATTTATGCATGTTTGTTTTTAATTGAGCTGAACTGCCATAACTTAATTTCAAATCACTTAAACCTCTCTCTCTCTGTAACAGAT
The DNA here is from genome assembly GCF_003368295.1 of Carassius auratus. NCBI lineage: Eukaryota > Metazoa > Chordata > Actinopteri > Cypriniformes > Cyprinidae > Carassius > Carassius auratus. Next base: position 17,252,270 of record NC_039279.1, read on the forward strand.
CAAAAAGGAGGTTACCAACAGAAGCAGAACTACCAGAGAGGTAATTATCATTCCCACAGCCATCTGAATACACACACACACACACACAGTAGTGGTGTAACATTACGCAAAAATCACGGTTCGATACGTACCTCAGTTTTAAAGTCACGGTTCGGTTCATTTTCGGTACAGTAAGGGAAAGAAATGCAAACATTCAACTGCAGGTTGTATATTACTATAAACTTTTTTTTTTTTTTTTACAATTTTACACTTTTTTTTTTTTTTCTTTAAAATACTTTTTAATTAGATATATCTAAAATAAAAAAAAGAATAAGAAATAAAATACTGCTGCAAAGTTCTCCACAAAAAAAAATAACTATGATTACAGTGCAGCATTACAAATCCCAGCGTGTAGGCCTGATAATATAAAAAAAAAATATATATATATATATATATATATATATATATATATATATATATTAGGGGTGTAACGGTTCACAAAATTCACGGTTCGGTTCGATACGATACACTGATGTCACGGTTCGGTTCGGTTCGGTTCGATACGTTTTAGATACAGCAAAATGTAAAAACATCTCAACTTTTCAGAATGCCACAAGCGCACCGCGGGTCATGTGACAAGAACTAACCAATCAGCTTCATCCTTTCCCGTAACAACGTTGAGAGCTCAGCCAAGATGAAGGATCAGCTGATCATAGTTGTATATGGATTGCAATTTTGAAATAAATTTAGTAGCAGAGCTACTGCAAGCGATTTTTAGAGCTGCAAATCCATTTATCCTTCGCTGAAATTTCCGCGTCTCATGGAGAGAGCACGTCATTGTTGCTTAGCAAAGACAGACGCCTCATGAGCGCTTCTGCCCAAGCGCTTTGGAAAGGAGAAAGACGCGCTTAGCGTTTTCCATGCGTTTTTAGGCACGATATGTGAACGGCCCCTAAAGGGGGTCGCACACCGGACGAGAAGCGCAGCGCCGCGTCGCGTCGCGCCACGTCTTTAAAATTCGAACACATTATTCTCTATGTGAGTACACACACCGGCGGCGCCATTCGGCGTCTGTCCGCGGCGCCCAGCTACGACTCAGAACGCTGTTCAAATTTCTGCCGCGCCACAGAGCGCCATCCGCATAGTTTTATATTAAAAAACCCAGATGTTATAAACTGAAACTGAAATTAAAGTTCAGTACACTTGTTTCATTCAAATAAAACATTACAAAGTGTTTGGTTACGTTTTCAGCAGCACAGTTGCCTAGACAACAGATACAACAAAACAATAACAGACTTATTATAATAACACAGATTCTTTTCATTAATTAACGTTAAAAACTCAGCTTTTATCAATTAAAATCATATATTTAAAATTAAAATAATAGATGAAGTTAAAACTCTCCCATCTTGCTGCGAAATTGAGCTCACGCATATAGAATGTGCGCGTCCAGTGTGCGATACCTCGAGTTGTCCTACATGTGACGCGGCGCGTCTCGTCCGGTGTGCGACCGCCTTTAAGGCGCTCGCTCACTCAGCACGCGCTGAAGGCTCGTTGCAAAATGTCGAATGCCTTTAACAGACCAGAAATATAAGATCCTAAAATAACCAACAGGTCTGGTGTTTGGGTTGGATTCCCTGTAAGCTATAGTGTCTAAATGCTGCAGGGATAGTTTGCTGCGTGCATGTTTCTCCTTTTTTTCGTCTTTTCCCAGATAGTACTGACGCATATATCCCAGATATTCCCGCTGGTGTTTTTTTTTTTTTTTTTTTTTTTTCCCGCTGGTGTACCCTGTCATGTTGCAGATGCGACATACCGTTGTTTTTTTATCCACCACTCTCTTGCCATCACCATTATAGCTTAAAGGGAATCCAAAGTGCACCCAAACACCAGACCTGTTGGTTATTGGAGGATCTTCTCATTTCTAGTCTGTTAAACGCATTGGCTATTTTGCAACGAGCCTTCAGCGTGTACTGAGTGAGCGAGCGCCTGCTGAGTAGCCTAACATAAACATATAAGATGGTGTTTTTTTTCTTCTTCGGGAGTGTCAGGGGCGTTGCCTGTTACGTTGTTTGGGTTATTGGGCTACCTTGTTGAACACATATCATTATATTTCTCTCTCTCTCTTTTTTTTTTTTTTTCAAATATAATTAATTACTCCAACGAACCGTTCGGTATACATAATGCGTACCGCGTACCGAACCGAAAGCGTCGTACCGAACGGTTCAATACGAATACGCGTATCGTTACACCCCTAATATATATATAACTTTTCCAAAGTGTAAAGTACAGCATCAACAGTTTCAGTTTTTAGACCTGCTCAGATTATTGCTCAGGGGTTTGCCGTTATTGCGTTGGACCGATCGGAATTAAGAGCAAAGGTCTGTTTAAATGCCGACAGGAGCTGCGTTTGAATTACAATTATTTTTTTCCTAGTTGTAATGATGTTCACACTCACGTGAAAACCTTGGGCCAGTGACACACTGGCATATATCACCTGTCAAACAGTCTATTTTGCTGTCAATACTGTTGACGGTGTACTTTATTAGTAGGATTTATATTTATGCTCAACATGAAGTATAGATATTGTTGTCGTGAAGACAAGATCCTGGTCTGTCGGCGGTCTCCATCTATGTCGGAACACACGTGCACCGTACCGAAATGGTCCGGTACGAATACACGTACCGTTACACCCCTAACACACAGCCATGCATATGACAGCCCACACACATTCAGATTGTACTCTTGTGTGCTTTTCGTTTGTGTCCACTCGACACAGCTGCTGTGCAGTGTTGCTGCCAGTGTGTGTGTGTGTTCAAGTGCTTTGTGCAAGTTGAAGTGCATGTGCGCCTGTGTCTCTAAACACTTTTCACTATGCAGCTCCAGACCAGAGGGGAGGTTACCACCAGAAGCAAGGTTACCAACGAGGTGGTTATGAACATGTTCAATCATTCAGTCATTCCTTCATCCACCTTAACTCACCTGTTCACTCATTTCTGCCTTCACCAATGAATGCGCTGGCAACCTTCTCTCTCTCTAGCTCACTGTCTCGTTCTTCCTTGACAACCTCAAAGCAGCTTCAGTCTCTTGATATGAACTGTAAGTGCCGCCCATGTGACTTCTGAAACTCAATGAGTGTGCTTCTCTGTTCTCTGTCTGTCACTGCTGTAGATCAGAAAGGCGGTTACCAGCAGAAACAGAACTACCAGCGAGGAGGATACAGGAACCAGAACCAGAGCTCCTACTGATCCCAGAGCAGCTTGTTCACACACAGCTTCATTCCAGAACCAGACTGCAGGTTCCTCTGCTCTGCTCTCCTCCCACCAACTCCAGATGTGTTGCAATGCGTCAGCTTTACACTCAGTTTTGCAGTGCTATAGTTTGCAGATAACACCAAATCATAAAAGCTCAGTTTTATTGTTAACGCATAAATTGGCTCCACAGTTAGCTTGTTTTTAGTGTAATTTGAGAGCTTGAGTTTCCAGTGTCGAGGCTTCTGCAGTTTTGGAGATGATATAGTGGGCTGGGAAGGAAATATCAAGTTATTTGTGTTACGATCTGGTGAATTAATAAAGATTATTCAGTCAAAATGAAGTAGCGTTTCTGTCAATCATTCCGTCGAACACAAGCAGCTTTTTATTGGTGAACGCTGTGACTTGTGTGAAATCTTTCACCCACAAAAATGCTGAACAATGTTGTGATCAGTGACAATTGTCAAAGCATCAGGGTGTCCGCGGGGTTTTAAAAAGTATTAAAAAGTGATAAATCAAAATGGTCAAATTTAAGGCCATTAAAAGTGTTAAATTTGGTCTCAGAGGTATTATTTTTTTCCAAATTAGGTATTATTTTTTCCAGACTATCAGGTGTCTTATTCTGATTGAAATTCTATCTGCGTTCGTGTTAGTTCGTTTATATGGGCTTTAGCATATCTGGGCACATAATCAAAGATCTTCCGTCTCCGTCTCATGCTGACGTCATATTCAGTGGTCGTTCGGCATCATCTCAGAACACTGCGCGCTCAACAGAAGTGGCTGGCTTACGTTTTATTTTAGACTTGCTTCAAGGCATATCTTCAATGACTGGACAACCATCGTCGTCTTCTTGGACAAATGCAAGTTTTCTAATAGCTGGGTTAACGACCGGTAGTACCGAGGTCCCGTTCAAACCCGGTTCTTGACGCATACAACGCTATGATTTCCGCGAAGCAGAAAACGAGTACGGAATCTCAAAATCCACTCATGTAAATGAAACTTACATTTTAATATGGACAGTCATGGAATTTGTGAAAGCATAAATTAATCAAATCAAATCTCCATATGGACCAGTATCTGTAAATGTTAAGCCGCAAAAGTTGTTTGAAATATGAATCTGTGTTCTGCGCGTCTCTGTGTGAATTAATGAATGACAGAGACGTGCAGGTTTATTTACTACATAGACTGAAGCGCATGACGCTTGCATTAATTTCAGCATCTGTTGTATTCTCCTGTCAAAATAATCGAGTTAATTTAGAATTATTCATATTCACTTTCGAAAAAGCAGAAGACATACCGGTTTCTCCGGTAGTGGGCGGAGCTAATGGGCAAATAGAAATTTCAAAATGACAAATATGCATTCATTAGGTCTAAAAGAAAATTTTTACATAAGGGCATTGTGCTAGAAATATTACTATTATTAATAAAATGTATGTGATACTGCTACCACTGTTGCAAAAAAATAAAAAACTTTATTTAAAAAAAAATAAATGTCAATATTTCTCCCATGTTTTAATTTTAATAGCAAATCCCCTTTATTTACCAAACATAAAATGTGTTTAAATTTGATAAATTAAAAGACAAATTAAATTTGGGTGAAACTTGTTTACTGTTTTTCATAATTATATAACTTGTAGAAAAACTTTAAACACAATTCTAAATAAGTATAAAGAATGGCATTGGTTTTATTTTTAGTGCTAAAAAGTTATTTTTTTTTTTATTACCAAATTTTTGTGTTTTGCTTTGTTACCGAAATTGGTACCGAGAATCGTGGATTTTCACTGGTATCGGTACCGAATACTGAAATATTGGTACCGTGACAACACTAACAGGCAGGCTTATTGTTCGGTCTATCCATTTTCTCCATTGCACATTTTATGGTATTTGATTTATTTTTATTTACTAAGTGAAATAAATGTGCAATATGCTGTCAACATCAGTCTCTAAATCTATTATTTTTTGTATGTTATATATGTCAAAATCTGTGTAAATAATAGAAAGGTCGCTGATTAACACTTGCAATTCAGTGTCGTGATGGTTTTAAAAAATATTCTGAAGGTAGTGAAAAAGGTATTAAAAAGTAGTAAATTTAACTTAAGGATTGCTGTATATACCCTGAGCATCCACTTGCCGCTTGTGGTTCATGTGTCTTTTTGCAGTGAAATCTACAAAGTAAATGTAAGAATAACTTTTAAACTTTTTAAACATATACACCCACACACACACAAGTGGTTTTTGGGAGATGGCGGGACAACTGATATATACACCTAACTGTTATAAAGAGGGTTTTTTTCATAGACTCACAGAAAAGATCACAAGTGCCTCAGAAAGAGAAAGATCAGTGTAAAGGGCAAGTGGCAAAAGACTTGTAATAAATCCTAAGTGGAATGATGGCTATGCATTGGAGACATTAGCCTTGTGGAAAATAGTGCCCTCTGGTGGACATTGAGGATGATTTAGGATTAAAATGAACATCGAGTCAAAATACGCCAATCATAAGTGAACATCATATTTAAAGAAGTTTGGCTTTGTAACACTTTTATTTTATTAAATTTGGTTTAAATTTGACTTTTTAATGTCTTTTAGAAGCTTCTTGTACTCAAGGCTGCATTTCTTTGGTAAAAAAAGTAATACAGGGAAAAAAGTAATATTGTGAAATTTTAAAATAAATTTAAAATAGATTTCCTATAATAATTTTCCACTTTGATACATTTTAAATGTAATTACTCCAGTCCACAGTGTCACATGATCCTTCAGAAACCATTACTGATCACTGTGGACATTGTGAACAAAAACAACAAAAATCAAGTAAATTCTATTCAGATATATCACACCACTTCTCTACGGTGTTGTGCTTATTTGAGGTGTTGAGTGTAGTGCTGTTTACCTGACCTTATTTAAACCCTCTCTTTGTCCAGCACCATATGGAAAAGGAGGAAATGGAAGGAGGGGTTCGAGGTAATTATCACCTGGACTTTAATGACCATTCCTCAGTTTCTAAAGCACACCCACTGTCAACACCTGACCATGAGCAAATGTCATGCAGAACTGGGATCAACCCTGAAGACTGTGACACCGAGATGATGGTTAATACTGATGATTGAGAGAGAGATTGTTTTAACAGACATCAGTTTTATTTGTTTTAAATTCTCACTTTCATGTTCTGTCATAATTTGCATGTGCTATACTTTCTATAGGGGGTGAATTCAGGTTAATTGGGACACTTTTTGGCCCAGTTATCCTGAATTAACCCTATTTTTTCTTAACAAGTCACTCATATGTTATCATGATTGGCCAGCAAAGTGCATTAGCCATGTCCTCATTTTTTTGTCAAAAGTTTTTAAAAGTTTCAATAGGTTCCTCACAGTTTTGAAGAATAGAGCATCTGGAAAAGCAAACTAAAATGTTAACTATTTGCTTCATTATTTATCCAACTAAATTAGATTTTCCAATTGTTGGCATTTTATGACAGGAATAAAACCTCTGGTGTGTTGTAAGGTATGAATGTGCAAGGTCTTTATATGTAAACAGACTAAGGTCTAGCAATATTATTTTGTGTATGCCACTTTTTTACTTTTTGTTTCTGATGCAATGACATTTAAACATTAAAGTGTGTGTTAAGTGTTTAAAGTGTCCAAATGCCTTTTGGACCCACCAGAGAATGTGGATTCGTATGTATACACACACACAAGATTATACAAAAATAAAAATACAGTTAAACTCATTCAAACTTTATTTTGTAATTTAGGCATACAAATAGAACTAGGAAAAAATATAGATCATTATTCAACTTCACTAAGCATAGTCAGGATAAAGCAAAAACAATCTAAACTTCTTTGTCAGTCATAAACACTAAGAAGTTTTACATTTTAAACTACGCTTTGGTTTGTCTCTTTTTGTCTAACAGGTCTTCCAATGCAGTCATAAAATGTACAGTGCTTCCATCATCTTCAGAGCAAAGTTGCTGATTAATGCAGACATCACAATCTTCATGCAAACTTTGTCTAACAAGTTGTTTTTCTCTTTATTCTCAGAATACTGCTCTTCCGCTAAGGTCAAAGTAAGAGCCCTGGCCATGAGCATGGGCATGCTGTGGCTGTCTATAAATATGCCTCAGGGGTAAATGCAGGGAGGACCGAGGATCCTGACAAAGACGGAGTGGGTAGGGAGGAAAAGGGTTATAAAGGGATGGGGGGGGAGCAGAGGAGGAGAGAGAGGAATCAAGAGAAGGGAGTAATGAAGGGTGCAGTACCATATCTGGCAGATAGGGGGCAGTGGAACTGAGCTGCGAGAAGGTGCCTATCTCAGTGGGAGCTACAGCAGGATATGCGTTTGAAGAGGAAGGGCATTGTGGATGGGTCGAGGCTTGAGGAACCTGGGGATTAAACTGAGATAGTAACTGGGAGGTACTTGCGGTTTGGATTGGGGGAAAAGACTGGGAGGTAATCTGACAGGGGTTTGCCGTTTGGGGTGGCATGTGATGGAAAGAGGGATTAGGGTAGGACTGGGAAAATGTAGATTGAATTTGAGTTGTATTCGGGATCGCAGGGACACTATGAAAAGAGCTAGATGAGGGCAGAGTCAGACTCTGGAGAGGATGTGGACCAGATGGGATAGGAGTTGAGAAGGGGTAGGAAGTGTGAGAGGTGAGAGTTGGTGCAGGGTTTTGGAGAGACCCAGGATTGGTGTGTTTGGGTAGAGATGCAGGGAATGAAGGGACTTGATATGCTGTTGTAGGCTGCAGTGTGTTGGGAATGGATTGCATTGGGCCTTGATGGATAACATTGGTGGAAGGCAATGAAAAGTATCCAGTTGTTGGATGAATTGCGGTACCCAAGTTGTGGCTATGGTTCTGTTGAACAGGGGGAAAGGGGAAACCCATTGGGTTTGGATTGGAAGGTGTTGGCTGTGCTGCCGGAGGGAAGGGGAATGCGGTTGGAGTTGTATTTGGGTCAGAAGGGGTGGGAATTTGGTTTGGGTTGCACTGTGGCACTGGCTGAAAGGGTAGAACAGATTGGGGTAGACTTTGACATGGAGGGGATGTTGGATCGGGGTCATTTGAGGATTGCACCGGAGGGAAGGGAAAGGCAGTTTGGGTTGGGTTTTGGACCGCAGGAGTCACTTCGTCGGATGAGTGTAATCCTCCATCATCCACTTGATTTTGGCCAGGGTCAATGGTTAACCCAGAACTTTGACAAGAAGAGGAGGGGATAGACTGGAAAGGTGGATTTGTAGGTGTATGGGGGCTTAGGTTGTCCTGGGATTGGTCTGTTGGGAGAAGAGAGTGGTAGGATGATGAGGGGAGAAGGTGCGGAGAGCTGGAGTGAGAGATGGGAGGGTATGAAGAGCCTGGGGGAGAGGTTGTAGAGGTATTTAGATTAGGAAAGTCTGATGAAGGCATAGAGGAATATGTGGACATAGAGGGTTGTGATGAAACCATTGAAGACTGGGGAAGCTGAAGGTCAGAGTTCTGTGTGGAGGACACCATGGAATAGATGGAAGATGACTGAGGCACTGATGCATGAGCTGAGCTGAGCTGACGAGTTGGGAAAGTTGATGTATATCCAGAAAGGCCCATCATTTGTCCAGACCTGTAACAAAAAGTAAGACTATCTTTGATAAATATGCCCCAAAACATTGAAAGCTGCTGTTAACGAAGCCAGGAGGTTACAGCACTTACCCATCCATCAGTGTGTCATTTACATTGTTTTCAGAGGATGTCTGTTGTTGACTCTCCATTGAGGAAATCTCAGAGGTCAAGAATTCTAGGGGCTGGTCAGAGACTGTCTGATCTGGAAGGGATGGAACTTCTGTATGAAAACCTGAGTCTGTTATTGGGAGGGCGGAGTTTATAATGGAGAGGGCGGAGTTTGGAATTTCCACCGACTGTGGTAGGAGCTCAGTAGAATCACATGGGTCACATGACTCTGAAAGAGGAATAAAGAGAGAATAGTGTCATAAAGCAAGAAAGCAATGTTTGGGAAACCAAGTACATTTTTAGTAAAGTATTGTTTCGGGATAAGAGTAAATGTATATTTAAAAAAAAAAAAAACTGGTAACATCTCATGCATTTTTTTTAATGTTTCATTTATGTCTTGGTTTTGTAAAGTCATAGATTCTGATGTAAACAAGACATCAGTATCCTCACCAATATCCAAACATTCATCTTGATTGGAAGGGATTTTCCTCTTCAGTCTTGCCTCTCTTTGTCTGAGGAAAACAACAGAAAACTTATATTGTGTTCTCAGTCCAGATGTCTAAGGATGTTTTTGTGTTTAAGCAAGAAATGATTTGGCTACTATTAGTTAATTATTAAGTTATATTGGTTTATCAGATTTAACTTACTTTTTGCAGTTCATGCCATTCTCTCTAAAGCCTTTCGCAAAAGGATTTGAGTTAATCTTCAGTTCAGTAATCTAGGAGAAAACAAGAGTTGAAAAAAAAAACACTAGTTAGTTTATTAGTTGCACTAATTGAATATATATATAGAGAGAGAGAGAGAAAGGTATTTTTCTTTCACCTTGCTGTTCTGGTATGCAGTGACTGTAATAAACTGTGTTTCGGGGAAGGTGAAAGAGTGCTGGGCTCTTCCCCACATCAGCACATCACGGGCTTCGATCACATGGACTCGTGGCTGGTAGCGATGCAGAGAGTGGAGAATGATCTTTAGGGGAAAGAGATGGAAACCACCGTCAAAGCTGTGGTATTGCTGAGGTACTGAGGAATTATTTAACAAAGACATAATGGCAAAACCTAAATTACACTTCAAAATAACTTATTATTATGTAATGAACCAAAATGTTATGTTTAAGAGTTCAAATCTAGACACTAAAATTACACAATATCAAAAGTGCCATATATATATATATGGCATTAATGTGAGAATAATGAATATAAGTACTTATAAATAGCCAATATGCATGCTAATAAGTAACTAGTTAATAGTGAGGGCTAAAGTGTAACCCAAATTTGAATACTGATATTGAAAGACACATTTAACTCACATATCCTTGTGCATCCAGAGTGTTATTGGTGAGTTTGGCTCGGTGGAAGGATATGGTGCGGTTCTGCCAGTGATCTCCAGTCGCAGGAGAGTCCGGGTGGATGAAGACACGGTCCGGCAGCCGAGCCTCCGCTCCTCCAACCACCTGCCAGCTGTTGTCTTGAAATCGATAGCGAGAGGAATCAACAGGTACAATGTCTAAAAGAAGAATGTAACGCAGTGATGGGTTCAGCCCTGACAGCTTCACTCGCAGCTGTGGAAACATTCTCCTGAAAGAAAAGAGGTTAAAAATATGAAAAGTTAGCAGACTGGTCAAAATGTTCCAAACTAGCATTTTTCAGATGCAATATAGACTATTTCTTTCAATACTCCAAATGTGCTCACCTGCCCTTCTTAGTCACGATCATCTCCGTGCCAACTGTGCTGAACTGTTTCCACAGCGATGCATTCTCAAGCTCCATCTTGACGTTGTCCTGTGGAGCCCCGGGAGTCTCTGCAGTGGCAGGAGGGGGCTGCAGCAGTCGAGGGGGAAGCCCACGAGCTGACATCTCACACGTAGTAGGATACAGTGGCACATGTGCTGCGGGTTCATGTTCTAGAAGAGATGAGCACGCAGACAGTGACATCTGTATGTTAGAATTTACACTTATTGGCCTTGATTGTTCCATGAAGAGCCTTTAACATCCATGAAATGTATCCAGATAAAAAAGGTTCTTTAGACTGTTAAAATGTATTTCACACTTCTTTAAAGAACTGCTAACTGAAAGGATGCTTGGCGAACCAAAAATGGTGGTTCTATGGCATCATTACAAACCCCCTCCTTTCTGGAACCTTTATTTTTCAGAACATGATAATTTTGTGAAGTTTTGAAGTACATAACTATGACTTTGAGTTTTCTATCAGTGAAATGTGCAAGAAAAGTCTTCTAATGTACTTTTAGTCTCTATAAAATATTTGAGACTTCATTCTTCTTAGCACTCATTATACATCTTATATTCTTAAAAATAAAGGTTCTTTATTGGCATTTTTTGGTTCTTTGAAGAACCTTTAACATCCATAGAATAATTCCTTTAATAAAAAGCTTTTTTATAGCGGACAAAAATGGTTCTTTTAAGACCTGTTCTTCAAAAACATTCTAAAAATAAAACCTGCAAATGCATCTCTCATTTTCTTTTAGTTTAACTTAATAAAACTAATATGTAGACTATACAGTCCTTAAAAAAAAAAGAATCATAATGACAACTTTAAAAATAATGGATAGAACTTTAAAAGCAAAAATAAAACAGAAAATGCAAAAATAAATACTAATACAAATATAAAAATATTTGGGGAACCAAAATGTTTCTCCTATGGCATCACAGAAGAACAGTAGAAACTTTAATTTTAGGAGTAAAATGTCTGCAAGCACTTACATACTAACTTATTTAAAAAATCTCTGCATTTACACTCACATGCTAAATAAAATTCATGCTTCTTTCTATGATTTTTCCATCGATTGCAGACAGTGAACATCTCTCTTACCTCTATAATAGCAGTCGCTCAGTCTCTGAGGTCCCAGGGCCAAACTAGGGTACATTTCCACACCCAGCATGTTTTTTGTCCTTGCTTCACCTCTAGGTTTATCAGTGTCAACTCAACACCTCGCTCACTGAGCTTTCATAATGGAGAAATACTGTTTCAAAGTCTTCTGCTTGTCTTCTTTCCTGCTTCTGAAGACTGTTCCTTTCTGTATCTTCTCTTCTAATGTCTCTGCGTTTGTCTCCTTGTGCATTATATAGGTGAGTGCACCTTCACACGTTTACCAAATGGTGAGGTCTTCACACGTCTTCCCTCTTCTTCTGTTTCTTCACGGTCCATCTTTTGGGCCCAGCATTCCTGCTCTTAACACACGGGCTAAATAAACACTGTCTTACATTGCTTAGCACATCAAACCTAAAACATCAGTGTATGTTAATGTATGTGATGTTACTTTCAAACAGCTAAAGCTGTAAGAAAAATCCAAAGCTAGTAGTTTTTAGATACTGATTTGTATTAACTAGTTCCTGCTTTGACAGGTATATGTGGATCTCTCTACATTTTACTGATCTGCATCACATTGTACCCACAGAAAAAAAAAAAAAAAAAAAAAAAAATATATATATATATATATATATATATATATATATATATATATATATATATATATATATATATATATATATATATATATATAGACAGTCTTAGACAGTCAATGGAGACTGTCACTGAAATATTTCACCTTTCAGATGTTTCTTCTAGAAAAAGGCCCTAGTAATTTCATAAATGATAAAAAAATTGTTAGCCTGAATGAACTAAGTCGCTTTGGATAAAAGCGTCTCCTAAATGCATACATTTAATTTATTTTTTTAGTTATATATATATATATATATGTATAATATATATATATTATATAATATTATATGTATACATATTACACACACAGGAGCTAGAACAGGCAAACGACTATACAGTTAAAAAAAACAGTGAAATTGTATGTATTTTTATTAATTCATGGTACACGTATTACATAAATTAGAAATAAATTAGTTTTAAAATAATTCAGTTTGTTAAAACTAGTTAACGCTTTAGCTATCATGCTAGAAATAAAAATTTTTTAGAGCATATATTAACCTGGATTAATGATCATTTATAGATTATATTATGTTCATTTGAATTCACATTTGTACATAATACACTAATAACTAATGTTGATTAAAAAATATATATCTTGAAATTAACCTATATGAATAAATTCTTTAAAACTATTATTTTGATCCATGTTATGCATTACACTAATATAAGAAAACTGAGCCATGATTTAAATATTATATTATATTATATTATATAATATTATATTATATTATATTATATTATATTATATTATATTATATTATATTATATTATATTATATTATATTATATTATATTATATTATAATAGTACAGTATTCCAATAACCCCATAGGACAAGTGTTTAGAAAATGCATGGATATTTATTTACTTATTTTTTTTTTTTATATATATATATATATATATATATATATATGTGTGTGTGTGTGTGTGTGTGTGTGTGTGTGTGTGTGTGTGTGTGTGTGTGTGTGTTGGTGGGTTATGTTTTGAGAGAGCATGTGCTTGACTCGCTCACAACCTGATTCTCACGGATCGAACTGCTGACTGAGCTGGTGTCAGGTTGGTTTTTCTCCCACAATGAGAAGAAAGAGGAAGGTCACACTGAAAATGCTTTGTGAATGAATGCCACTTACATGATGTAATGGCACAACTGTATATGGACTGTCTGAACCACTTCCGCTTGCCATATTTGGTTTTACAGTTGACCGGATGAGGAACACTAGATCTATCATTAGGTAATACTAAGAGGATTTGATGTCTAGTTTAATGTTGGCCTTTGCCCTCAGCTCTGTTCTTCTCTCTCAGTTGGTGGTGAGGGTGGGCTTGCAGGTGGAGGCGTTTGACGGACAGTTTGGTCACTGCTGCAGTTTGGTCTCTTAGGTAAACACTGACGTTCAGACACCATCCAAATGTCTTTTGACAGTTTAACATATGTTTCAGATGATGTTTGTTGAGCAGGACATTATAAAAGCACTGCATATTTTTGTAGGATGACCCTTAAGTTCACATCACCCTTTTCCTTCAACAAAAACCCAAAAGGATTTTCCAGTGGCTTTTCGATTATTAAGAAAATTTATAATTCGTACATGTTTTACACAGTCTAAGAGACTAAATTATGGAAGCCCATTTCCAACACTAAATAAAAAATAAAACAAGGTAGTTGCAACTTTTTTTATCACAATTTTGACTTTATAACACATGTGTAACTCACATTTCACTCACTAAGGCACATGTGCTGTGATGATGTGGCAACAAAATGATTTGATTTTATTTGATTCGACAATTGCAGGTTTATATCAGAAAAAAATTAGAAATTGTAAGATAAAAAGTCACAATTACCTTGTTTTATTTCTTATTTTGTGGCAGAAATGGGCTTCCATACTGAGTACAATCACCAGAAATTAAAAGTTAAATGTGTGTTATAAACAAACTACACTTTGGTCGCATGATCTCTTGAACTCTTTCAGTCTTTATTGTAAAACCGTCCCTGAAAGTTTGAGTTAGAATAGTTAACAAGAGTGTGATTATGAACCCAAAAAGTGATTATGGATTTATATGTTCAACTTGATCACGTTTAATGCCCATTTAACCAAACAACTGCTTTTTTATAGACAAGCAAAGTCTTTATGTAGTAGAATAAAACATGAAAATATCTTAAGCTTGTGTTCACCACGAACCATATTTCATGCATTTAACAAAAAAAAAAAAAAAAATAGGACCAGAAGTGGTAATATGCTATCTTGATTCCAGACATCATCCATGCAGCAATAAGAGACTCATATTCTGATGTTAATACGAGCTCGGAGGGGCAGTTGTTGTTGTAGTTGTTGTTTGCGCTGTGGACTCACAGGCGGGTGATAAAGCGGGGCTGTGAGAGACAGGGGAAGTGGAGGTGTCGCTCTCACAGGGGGGTGGATGTCATTACTGACTACAGCGTGCGTCCGTTTAGAGTTTATAGGGACTGTAAGGCCTAATGGCAGCTAATGTGTTTATGCGAGCCCAGGTGTGTGTCTTTAAGCAACAGTAGCACGACAGGCTCCATTCATGCTACATTAGCGGCAATGAGGCCGTTTAGTGTGAGGAATTGTGCCTTATTTAAATCCGCTTACTGAAAAAGTTGCAAGACCTGGTAATTCCTACAATAGATTTCAATAGAGTTTCATTTGAATGGACCATGGTTCCACAAACCCCTTTTTTTCAAGGTTTTTAAAGTGTTAAGAACATTTGAATAATCTAATGGACCTTTTTTCTACTATATAAAACACTGGAAGTTTTTTCAGATCTGTAATTTTAAGAGCATAAACATACTGTTATTCATATGAATATACAAAAGCATTGGTTACACTTCACACTCACGAACTCTTTTCATTGTGTTCATTTGTTAAAATGTGAACACTATTAATGGAAATGTTGCGACTTGATGAGGGTGAGACAGGCCAGAGGTATATTTATCAGCTAGAAGAAAACATTTTGAAAAACTTTGATTTTCTTATAATGATATTTAATCTGATACTAACACTGGAAGTGTGATTATGGATAGTATATTTTAGGATTCTTTGATTTACTGTACATTATTGAATTATGCTATATTTATAATCAGTTACTGGTGGAAATTGTTGAAAAAAATATTATATTATTAAAATGTACAAGTTTTACCCCAAAGAATAAATAATAATAAAAAAAAATTGAAATGCTATACAGTAAAAAAGTTTCCTTAGCAATATGGTGAAAAACTGTAAATTGTTTAACATCACATCAAAGGTAATTTCACTATAAAATAATCTAAGATGTATGATTCATTCAAATAAAAGCTGAGCTTTACTGAAAAAAACAAATAATAATAATAATGTGTGTGGGGGGGGTGTTGACTCAGGTATTAAAAGAAACAGCACGTAAAATGAATTAAAGGTGAAATTTAAGATAAAAACTGAAATAAGATTTTTTATATAATTTATGTAATTTATTTATAATTTATATAATTTATGGTATAATTCATCATTTAAAGTACATTTCTCAAACTCTCAACCTGCCAATATGACTATACTTAAAAGTGTGTGTGTGTGTGTGTGTTTCAATTATTAAAGTTTTTTAATAAGGCCCAGGTTTTCACCATAAATTTAACAAGATATTGAACGGTAGTTTATAATGTCTGGTTAGTTTGATCTGTTAATTTTTTTTTTAATGGTAACACAATGACAAGATCTCATAGCTTTCGTGATTTAATGTAAACTGCTCAATCATATGGAGTATGAGGAAGTATTTCCCGTGTTTTGATTGTTGTGTGACTATGATCTTCTGTATGACTGTCTGTGCACATGATGCTGCTCGGGTATTCATATCAGGTCTTACTGGAGTTTGCCCAAAGGCTCAATTCCAGTCAAAGTTACTAAAATATGCTCAGTTCATTTTGAGGTCAAAATCTGTTGTATTTGGCAAAGGTGTAGTCTTCAACCTTTACCTCTGTTTAACTAGTCCCACCTTCCAGATTACACATGGGATGGATTCAGATTCAGCCATTAACATTAAGTCAGAAAACATTTGACATTACATCATCATGATGACATGACGGGGAATTTTTTAAGCCATCATGACATGAAAAAAAAGGATATTCTTCAAAATGCATTTCAGTTCTTAGAAAGAGCTTGTCATGCGTTACTCCAACAGCCCTGTGTTATTACTCAAGCAGAAGTGTTGATTTGGTCGAGTCAGAAGGTTAGATTCATGTGGAGCTTGTGAAACAATGACCACAAACCACCTTCAGTTCAGATAAGGGATAAAATACGTCTTTTCACAACCATCTCAAAACCTTATGATTATTTTTATAAGGTTTCAAAGATTCTTGGTTCACAGTCTCGACGAAAGTATATGAATAAGATATGAGATTTGATTTCTTTGTTCAGTGAAATAGCATTATTTTCTTTTTTGGATATCAGTATTGCCCCTAACCACAAACCCAAGTCTTACGCACGATCACATGTTCAGTTAGACAGAATACATAGCATAAAAGCTTCAACAGATAAGACACATAAAGCAAAACTGTTTCAAAACAGCTCAACTCAGACTGTGAAGAGCTGCTGATTCTGATATTTGATTTCTAGAAACTGTGACTTAATTCTATCAAAGAGCAGTTAGTGAGGAATTGGCTGGTTAAAGAGTTTTCAGCATGGACGTCCTGAGTGGGATTCTTCTCCTCTGCTTGGCTGTTGGGCTTTATGTCGTTTGCTCGCTGTACTTTCTACACAATCCCTGGATTCTTCATAAGAGGAAACAGCTGAAATTCTTCTGCAGAAACATTTCACACAGAGCAGGCAAGTGGACCATGTTCTTTTCAATTTAAGTGGCACTACTTTGATATAATTACAACTTATGTACATAACTAATAATACATAACTCTTTTAATACTTAAAGATAATAATAAAGTACTTAAAAATGGGTTAAAATTCTGGGTATGGATGTTCTGTGTTATAGTAATTGTAATCGGACCATAATTGGATTTTTGATTTTATTTGTAAAGGTAAAAACAGGTCAGAGTTCGTTTCTCCCAACACGGTAGGCGGAGATTATTATGCAAAGTGATCCTAGTGACGTACATAGAGATGGGCAAAAGATCTGAAATCTATAACGACTCGTTTCAGCGATTCAGAGTCGACTCCTTACTTTAGAAGCCAATAACTTTATAAATCGTGTACTTTTTGGTTTAATTACTTTGCACATTGTTTACACTGATGGACAGCTACATCATACACTGTTATACAGGTAATTTTTGTATCTGTGTGGCTCTTTAAAAATAAATTATAATAATTTGCATTAAATATTAATTTTTTTAAACATTCGTTTTTCACAAAATATTAGAATATTAGAATATTAGAAACAGTGTTTTAAATATTTGTATAAAATATTTTTAGAATGTAACATTTTTTTTTCTTCTCTTTAAAATTCTTCTTGAAGCTAAAACAGTAGTATGATGCTAGCAACACCATGATCATGGGTTCAATTCTCAGCAAAATTTACATTTGTGAACTTATATATAAAACACATCTTCAATGCAGCGTAAATTTTTTCAAAAAATCAAAAACAGTATTTTCAACAACTCAAAAATGTGTTTAGGTCAAATTGGCCCGAAACATAATATAAGTGTTCATTAAGTAACAGCACGACAATTACTGTATTATTTTATCAACAGGTTCTGGAGAGAAGATAGAAAACACAATGGAAGCGTTTACACAGTGAGTTTCTCTTTTGCTACATCTGCTTCCTCTATTCCTCCCTCCTCCTAACGATCTGTTCATCTCATGCTGTGATAGTGCTGTGTCTGTGGGGACTGAGATGTTGGAGATGGACTGTCACATCACATCAGATGGACATGTTGTCATTTCACATGATGACAACCTTATGAGACAAACCGGATATGACCAAACAGTGTCGTCTCTTAGATTCCAGGTAGATATTTTAACCATTAATCTTTCTCTTGTCATCTTCCTATGATTTGGGATGATCTTTGAATCCTGTTTTGTATGTTGCAGGATTTGCCTCTCTATAAAGAGCGACTCGAGGTCACATTTAATGTTGGTAAGTACTTTGATACAGCTCTACACTCTCCAGTTGAACACTATGTAGCACTTTAGTGAAGCGCTAATTATTAAATATGTAATGTTATCATGTGTTAGGACACTACAGTACAGGAAAGGACAGGAAGTTTGTGTTGCTGGAAGATGTCTTTAAGAAATTTCCCAGCATCCCAATTATACTTGAGATCAAAGTAAACAATGACTTGCTCATCAAAAAGGTAAGATCTTCTTTTTTTTTTTTTTTTTTTTTGCAATATCTCTTCTACCTGTTGTCATTAAATTCATATTGCTGATAAAAGTGTGTTTCTGAATCTCAATGCTTCTCTGGATTATGGTTAAGTTTAAAAAATATAATTTGTCATATGAAATAATCTTTCTCTATTTTTTAAATGCATCCCTGTTCAAGCTTGCCCTTGTGAAGCAGAAAGACACTTTAGCAAACTTTCTAAGAGTACTTTTATATAATATTTATTTTTTATTTTTTTCGTTTTTGGATACTTTTTTTCAATTAAATTTTACCCAGTTAAGTAGGATATAAGTACTGTACATCTTTAGCCTATATATAATTTTAGAATTAGGCTACTTTGACAATAGACGAGCATTTATGGCAAGCTAAAATATTCTTTACTGTCATTTCTATTGATAAAATAATAAATAACAAACTACTGTTAAAATTATAATCAGGAACCTCATACGTTTAAATATGTTACTCCACACATAGACAACAAATATATACTAATCCAGAGTATTTAAAATGTACTTTAAGGCGAAACATTTAATTTGATATTATTAGAAATTCCCCTTACAAAAATGTTGCCTATAGCGTGTTTAGAAGTGTATGAAAGTGTACTCTCTTTAAGTGTACGTTAATTTAATTAATTAATATTACATTACAGGTTCTTTTAATGAATCGTTCCAGAATGTTGCTGTTTGAATCAATCAAACGAATCATCCATTGATTCGCAGTTAATAAATCAACAGATTTAGCACAAGTAAATGTCTGCAAGATTTCTGTTAAAGATCGCTTCATCTGGAAAGCAATCTGCTATCTACAAACATCTGATAGATGCTTTAAGATGCATTCTGAATCATAAACATCTTAAAAAAGTTTTCTAAACGTCTCTCTGACATCTAATAGGAAACGTCCTGCTGTCAGATATCTGACTCGCTCCTTCACCTGCAAGTGGTCATTTCTTTCAGTGATGTTTAGTTAGTTCTTCCAAATGAAATGAATAACTTGGTATCACTTGTATATTGTTGTAGGTCTCTGATCTTGTGAAGCAGTACAGCAGAGAAAGTATTACAGTTTGGGCTTCTGAAGAGTCTGGCATTATGGCTAAATGTAAAGAGCAGGTACAGTACTGTCCCGATACATCAGGGGTGTCAAACTCCCAAATTAACCAGAATCAAACACACCTGATCCAGCTAAACAAGTTGATAACTACATGGTGTGTGTGTGTGCTGGAGCAGCTTCGGCCCTCCAGGATCTGAGTTTGACACCCCTGCTACACACATACAAATTTCCAAGCCTTTAAAAAAGATATTTGGCTTGTCTTTAATTGTTTTCCCTCTGTGTGTAGAACCCGTCCATGCCTTATATGTTCACTGTGAAGCGTGGAATACTGCTTTTATTGCTCTTCTATACTGGGCTGCTTCCCTTTGTTCCTCTGGGTGAAAGTCTGCTGGTCTTCTACCTGCCCAGGATTTTCAACAGGTCAGTCCATAACATACCTGTACAGTTCAAAGTGAGGGGGATTGAAACTCAATAACCGTGCAAGCTTTTTAAACCAATCGGAGTTATCAGTTGGTGTGTAGTATGTAGTAAGGTTACATTTATTATCCAACTCCATCAGTTATTTGTTAAGATGAGTTAACATGAGCTAAAAATAAAGACAACTACCGTTCACAAAGATGTTAAAATACTGATCTGCTTGTTGTTAGTTTAACTTATTAACAGTTTTGACTCATTGCATTGACCTAATACTAATCCAAGTGGTTCTGTCTGATCTCTCAGGACTTATATTCCAGAAGAAGCCATTCTGCAGAAAAGCTTTGTGGTGTATCTCATTCAGAAGTGAGTGGCATCCGTCTTAGAGCGGTCGAATCATCATTTGTCAGTTTTGTAATGTGTGACTGACTGTGTTTATTGATGCTCAGGTTGACAATGCGGAAGTCTTTGTTTGAACACTTGACCAAGAGGGGCATCCAGGTGAATATGGGACTTTCCTCAGTTGTATAAAAGGCAAAAACGGTTCCAATCCAATACAAAAGCATTCATTTCATCTCATTTTGCCATCTCAGGTCCAGCTGATTGTGTGCAATGAGGAGAGCGACATGGAAGCAGCGTTTGCAGTCGGAGCTACAGGCGTTATGTCCGACTACCCCACCCTCCTGACAAACTACATCAGAAAACACCCTCCACCTCCACCTCCAACTATTAGTGACTTCAAAAAGGAACAGAATAAAGTGTCAGCAGATATTAAGCAAACATTCTACTAATGTATGTAGTTGGCAGTGTTGGGAGTAATGCAAGACACATAATCAGATTACTTTTTCAAGTTACTAGTAAAGTAACGCATTACTTTGAAACTTAAAAAAGAAAAAAATCCAAGTTACTTTTCAAATGCATTTAAAAATATTGTAATGCATTACTTTAAAAAGTAACGTTCCCAACACTAATAGTTCGGAGAATGTCTAAAGTGGACTATTGAAATAAAATGTTACCACAGATAATTAAAACTATGTACTAATATTTAAATGAATCGTGTGATACAATGCACTTACACTGTATTATTTTACATTGTACTTGTATATATACAGTTATTTTTTATAAAAACACCTGCATGTAATTACGTCTGTAATTAATTTCTATAATTGCATCTAATTACACCACTGGCCCTACACTCTCCTAGCCCTGACTTTAATTGTACCCCTCCTCAACAGCAGAGAAAAGGTTTTGCAAAAGTAGTTGTAGATACCTAATATAAACTAGGACCAAATAAATACCCCTTAAAATAACAACTATGAAAAGAATTTGTCATAATGAAGTTTATTTTGTTTGTTTATAGGACAATGTTACTTTTACATTCACAACCTTTACTTTTAAATTCTGTCATAATTTACTCGCCCTTAAGTTGTTTCAAGCCTGTATGAATTTCTTTCCTATGCTGAACACAAATGAAGATATTCTGAAGAACGTAAGTAACCAAACACTTGCTGGTCTCTATTAAGTTCAACAGGATGGAAATTAAATAGAATGCAAATCAATGGAGAAACTGTTTGGTCACCAACAGTCTTCAAAATATCTTTGGTGCTCAGCAGAAGAAAGAAATTCATACAAATTTGGTACAACTTCAGGGTGAGTAAATGATGGCAGAACTATCCCTTTCGAGGTCAGACGATGACATTTTTTCATGATATACAGTACTCATATTCATATTTCCAGTGGGCTCTGAATACTAAAAGTACGATCGGATGAAATCAGACCACCTGAAGTGGATCTTGGTCTTTTTGGGAGATGGCCACAGTAACCGTGTGGCCCAGGCGTGCATTCAGTCTCTGTCTGAATACGGTCAGGAAGCCTCTCTCACTGTTGCTGTGGTCACTGAGAATCACACTCGTGCCTTTAGAAACCGCATCTAGAACCTCGTGATGAGACATCTCACCTGAGAATCAGAAAATACATTTTTTCTTATCCTTGGACTTCAATAAATCAGTGAACCTCGGTTTTTTGGCGTTTGTGACGTACCGGTGATGTAAAGGTCTGCTTTTACGGCTTGAATGACAGACGCTCCGGACCCCGCACACACTGCAACCGTCTTCACCAGAGAGTCTAGAACATCACACAAATGCACTCAGTGACCTCATTTCTTTCCAGGTGACTATAATCACACTGTTCGGTGTCTGATCGTTCTTCTGTGAATGTGCGAGACTTCAGATGAAGTAGCTAAATAACTAGAGCAATAACAAAGTCTATAAGCTTGTTTAAGATTATGACGATACGTTCAAATAATGACAAATACCAGCTTATAATATCATCAATAACATACCTTTAAAAAGATTATTGGAGCACGTTTATAAAGAAAACACTGTTTTCGGTCTTTATACCTCAAGGTTACACATTTATTTAATGTGTTACTTGCCATTTCCTTGTAATTATTTATCAAATGTACTATCAATTTCTGAGTGAAAACTCAATCCTACACCATTTTTTTCCCAGTGTAATGGCCTTGTCTCACACAGGAAGCCTGGCTTTCACTTCAAAAACGTCTTAAGGTAAGAATAAGGTGGATCGTCTCTCATACTCCACCTAATGTCTGCTGGTCCCCCAGAGCCAGTCTCAAATGGGGCAAACCCAAGTGAGTCTTCATGTTCTGCACTGCTGTAGAAACAGACACTGGCTCATCCAGAACACTGAGTCGCCCCTGACCACAACCCAACAGAGGAGGCTAGGACACAGAAACAAAGAAAGAAATAATTACCATGTCCTCGAGAACAAATGCGAGGCAGGTGAAACTAATGTATTTCTATCATCAACTTCAACAGAGAGTTAGGTAACAGAAATATTTACTAGCCAAAAACTATTTTTCAGTGTTTAGAACATTAAAAACTGTGTCATGTGTTCTGGGGCTGCGCCTCTTAATTATGTAGCTCCGCCTTCATTCAACTGCTATGATTATCAGTAGACAAGATTCACTGTTCCTCATCTCCACTATCATACGGTTTAATGCAATTATAAATGCAATGCATA
This sequence comes from Carassius auratus, assembly GCF_003368295.1. Classification (NCBI taxonomy): domain Eukaryota; kingdom Metazoa; phylum Chordata; class Actinopteri; order Cypriniformes; family Cyprinidae; genus Carassius; species Carassius auratus. The sequence goes on from NC_039279.1 coordinate 17,275,467, forward strand.
ATATTAGCTTATTTCGTGGGGTGTATAGCCGTTTTTAGGGCAAACGCAAGCATTTTGTGTTAATTGTTATGTTTGTGCCATTTGTGATGTAAAGGTTTGTGGTTGGTAAGTTGTTTTGAATGTTTTTTGAAAGACGTCTCTACTGTTCACCGAGGCTGCATTTATTTGATCGAAAATGCAGTTAAAAACAGTAATATTATGAAATATTATTACAATTTAAAATAGCTGTTTTCTATGCAAGTATATTGTAAAATGTAATTTATTCCAGTTTTCTCAAAGCTGTATTTTCAGCATCATTACTCCAGTCAGAAATCATTCTGATATGTTGATTTGCTGCTCAAGACACATTTATGACTATTCTCAATGTTGATAAAAACTGTTTTTATGATTCTCTGATGAATAAAAAACAGCTTTTATTTGAAATATAAATATTTTGTTACGCTCTATGATCAATTTGATGCATCCTTGCTGAATAAAATTTATTAATAAAATTAATTTTCATAAAAATTAAAAAAGTTTTTATAATTGTCACTTTCTTCTACCTAACTTTTCTTCCTTTCTTCACTGTTAGATACTCGAAGAGGTCAAATGAAGTTCACTGCTCTTAACACGAAGTTGCAACTTGATTGCACTTAATAATTAAGCCAAAAGAACAATTTATTTCAAATAGCAATCTTTTGTAACATTATAATATCTTTACTGTCCCTTTTGATGAATTAAGTGAGTGCTTGCTGAAACTAATCATTTACTTTCAGGTCAAAGATGAGCAGTGTGACAGACACCACAATAATAAGGAACTGTAGAGCTGAAAGGGTTAATGTGGGCTCACCTGTTGGACTTGTGTGATGGTCAGGGATCTGCTGGCATGTGGATCTGAAAGCAGAGTCTGCACAGCAGCGGTCAGTGCTGAACTGTTACAGATGAGGTTCACCTGCTGCTCTCCACTTTCATTTCTGAAGATCAATATAGAGCACTGATTCAATGAATACCAATGCATTCACGTACATGACTATATGCAGATGTATGCTTACCTTACTGAGGAGCACTGAAGGTTTTCACTGCCTTCGATGTGTCTCAGCTGCTCCAAAAGACTGTTTAGTTCATCACCCACGCATGAGAACTCAAGTCTGTGTTTCTGCGGGCCGCTAGAGAGGGCTTGACTTAATACTGACACCTTTCCACTTCCTGCAGATAGAAGATGATGTAAAAACAATTGACTCTTTCAACCAAGCCTAAAGTATAAAACACGTTCTTACCCATTCCTCCAACTAGCCAATCATTAACGCCGCCTTCAACGCTGTCCCATGAAGTGTGCGGGGAGAAAATGGCAATACCGGCCTCTATTGCTCTGACGGCCAAGCGCTGCTTCCAGTCCTTCTGAAGCAAGCGCTTGAACGGGCGAAAGAGCGGCGGGTGGTATGAGACAATGAGGTCACAATTCAGAGCTACAGCTTCGTCCATGACGCCCGCGGTCAGGTCATTGGTCAGCAGGATTGTTCTGATTGGACGGGGTTTGCTGGGCTCCACCAACAGCCCAACGTTATCCCACGATTCAGCCAATGACAGAGGAGCAAGCTGCTCGAGAACCCCCAGCACTCCCTTTAAATCCATGTCTGCAGTAGGATGGGGAAAACCAGACAGGTAACGAATGACTCCAGCAGACTTTAGTACAGGAACACCGGACGCTGATCGAAGGAACAAACGATGTACAGAAGAAAGCTGTGTGATCGGGTGAAACGTGCTGGTTCTGAAGGAGATGCTGCAGCTGAGGTTGAAGCCTAAATGGAACAGTCTTCCAGAGAATTCCCTACAAGTCCCGAACATGAGGGAGGGAAAATCTGTAAAAGAAAGAGAGAAATCGAACTTTTAGAAACTTGTTTGTAACATCAGACATGCAATGTGACAAGAACAGGACTTTTAGGAGAACACAGCTAAAAGAGACTTAGACAACTTTGTTGTCAGAAAACAAAACTATGCCCAAACCTTAAAAATGTGAATAATATTTACAGACATAACATATATATGTTACATATATAATTACCTAATAAAAAAATCTAATAAGCATTGTAATCTATTTTCATAATAATAAAAAACTAGTAAATTATTAATGTATTTTATTAATACATTTATTTCTTCTATTATTTCCATAAAATTTATATTATTAAAATTAAAATAATAATATAATTTCACTCAGATGTTGCATGTATAAATTAAATGCATACAAATTTTCATACATATGCTTCTTGAATGTCTCCTCATCAGGATAATATATGAACTAAAATATAATGACCTCAACTAAAGTAGTAGAGTAATATGTTTTCAGGGAGTATTTTAGTCAAAACCACCTAAAAATGAAATATTTTACACACGGCCGTTGCTTATATGAATAAAATGATCATATTTGATTATCTCACATGTATATGCGGCTTGATTTATGAACTAATAGCTGTATCATTAGTCATCAGATGAAGTGCGCTGCACTAAACTCTATAAAGCGCTCTGCATATCAATGTTACTCGAAGCAAATTAAACAACTTGTATTAAATTAAAAACTCACTGGAAATGCAACTTCCACGAGCGAACGGAAGCAGCAGCTGACAGTCAACGTAATATTGCGTAGTACGTCATTTCCGTTCATCTTCTTCCTTTTGTTTTGTTATTATTTTTTGCATATTATTGCATATCGCCCCCTACATTTGCTCTTATGAAGTCATGGTTTATTTAAAATATTTTTTCCCTTGTTTTGCTATTTTCTATTCTTAAACACGAATACACACATCTATACAAATATTCCTACTTGTATAATTATTCGATGCTCCATCCCATATTGCTCCCCAGGATCCACCTGGCGCTGCGTGATTCCCTTCATCTGCGTTAAACTCTTGTTCTTGTAGTTTTTTTTATGTATTCCAAGTCCATAAGATACAACGCAGTCACAAAAGAAAAAAAAAAGAAAAGCATCAGAGATAAACTAGCAAAGATTAATCATAAATGTTATAAAAATCAATGTCATACAACATAATTTTCTGCATTGTTAAAATAAAATTGCATACTAATGGGCATTAAACAATTGTGAATTTAAAACATAATTGAATAATACCTATTAATAATGATTCTCATAATAATAATAATAATTTAGAAATCACTGTGTTACATGTATGTTAACATTATTGTTTTCTTACAATAGCTGCATTAGTGTAAATTCATGTCACATGGGATTCTGGGGGGGGGGGGTGTTATGAATAATCTTAATGGAGTCAGAGGTCATGACCCTGATCAACCAATAATGCTGCTGTCTGACCTGCTGTCTCTGAGTGTGCGATCATGATTTCTGTTTAATTTTATTTATTGTTATTACATTTCTGTCTTTGTAAATTGTGAAAAAAGTGCAAAATAAATGTATAATCCTCATCCTCATCATTTGCTGTCCTGTATCTATGAAACACTCTCTTTTTCCTGTTATAGATCCATCATCTCTGCTCCCAGCTGGTTCTCTCTCTGATTATACTTGATCTCATGTTCTTCATCAGCTTGTCTTTGTGCACATGGAGCTAAGCTTGTGCTTCTCCAACCACAAAACGCTTCTTAAATGTTTCTTTGTTCCTATGAAGAGAGTCTCGCAGATATAGTCCAGCTGTAAGATTACAAAGCATGCTGGATTCCAGATGAGACACCAAAAGCAGTACGTGTTATATAAGATTTTAATCAAGCACTTTTGGGGCATGAATCTTGGTCTTGGCACCAGACAGCGTGACTAGAGCGGAGGGCAGTTGTGCAGGACAGATGTGCTGTAATTCTGCGTGCGAGGGAAAAGGGGTGTTAGTTTACTTTGGGTAATTTGTGACCTAAGCCCTCCAATCCCAGCTGCCGAGCAAAAACAGCAAGCGCTGTTATCATGCAAAGGAGTATTTTTGATATGTTTGTTTGGTCAAATCTAGTTATTCTGCAAACCACATACACTGAGTGGGACGTGTACCCTAAATATACAGATGCTCAAACAATATGTGTGTGTGTGACTTTTTTGATTAAAAAACCAAATGCCTCAAACAGGATTTTACAAATGTATTTATTTATTTGTTATAAAAATGGCTGATTTTGTGGCAGTAATTTAATGAGTTTTGTGGAACATTTGTGGTTATTTTGTTACATTTACTTACTATTATAATAACAATTAATTATACATATGTACAAGCAAGTAAGCCAAAACCTAATCCTAACCCTAACTATAGAGTAAGTGCATGCAGATAGTTAACATTACAAATATTTCACCATCACTGTTTGAAAACCTGTATTTGCACCATGACCCAAATGATGTGATGTAATGTAATGACGCAGCGCCATGCTCGAATTTCCTGCGAAAACCTACCCGTACTTCTCAAATTAGAAAACTTTATTTCAAGTTAACCATTGTGAATCGAGCTAAAGTAAGGCACTTGTTTTGAACATTGGTTGGTTATGTTTTGGATCATTCTGGATCATTTTAAGCAGCTTTAAGCAACACAAAATTTGTTGATTTTGCATCATCTGATTGCTGAATTGCGAAAGACTGGAGGAACTTTCTAAACTCTTTTGTCATTTTCAGGTCTCCTTCATGAAAAGCCATGGACATGTAAAAAATATAAAATATAATAAAAAAACAAGGTAATTGCAACTTTAAATCTCAACTTCTCTCACAATTTTGAGTTTTCTCACAATTCAGGCTTTTTTTCTGAGATATTAACACAATTCAGAGAAGAAAATTTGGAATTGTGAGATATAAGTCACCGTCGATATGAACATGAAATTACAAGGAAAAAAATTTTTTTTTTAATTCCATGAAAAAAAAATGAGCTTCCATACTTTTTAACACTTTATTATGGAAGTTTCTTTATGTTTATGTTTCTTTATGTTAGTAACTGTAATACAGCACTTTCTGCTATTATTTTGCATTTAAATGGAAAAATGGCGATTTTTTTGTTCATTTTGTGCTCTGCAATCAATTAATCTAAAATAAAATGGAAGTCTATCTAAACTTCATTTTTGTATCTCATGCAGGTTTCCTCCCTTTCCATGAGCATCAAAAGACAGACAGTAACCTAACAACAGCAGGAAACACAACAATAGAGATGAGCACATATCCTGAGATCATGTCCTTGTTATTTTTGGTCTGTGGATTATTTTTGGTCTTTTTGCTCTCTCAGATATCTGGCTTACATCTCGGGATTTTCTTCACCCTTAAATCTGCAAATTCTAACTACATTGTCAAAGTTTGATCTTATTTGTGGTGTCTCATGCATGAGGAATCACAGAAAAATCCTGCTTCGTTTTCAACTCTTAAACTCTAATATCACTTGATGACTTTCATCCTGTGGCCTTCCATTGATCCTTTCTTTATCCATCTCAATCTCTCTCTTTATTCACTCTCTCGCTCTCTCTCTCTCTCTCTCTCTCTCTCTCTCTCTCTCTCTCTCTCTCTCTCTCTCTCATTAGAGCCCTAGAACAGGCTGATCCAGGATGTTTTGGGATTTCATAGCATTCACTAATCACGTGGCGTTCTCTCTTCTGTCTGATTTTCACGAGCTCTATCATTCTGGGTTTTGTGATATTTGTTTACATTTTTCCCGAGGTCTCTCTTGAAGTTGTTAGTCATTCCTGTCCCCTTGTTTTAGGCTGGTAAGAACGGGGGACAGTGATTAGTGGCTCGGTCAGGCAGATTCATCACAATGATATTTAACCATTTTGAAATTAAAGTGGCAGCAGAGCCAGTTCTCTTTGTATCAGGATCCAAAATCTATCAGCTTTTTAAAAGAACAATAAGCATTATATATTGCATAGTTATTATTATTATTAATTTTGAGTAAAAAGTGTTCATTTATGTTGAGCTATTTTTATAATAACTGATAAGAGAATGGCAACAAAAAAAATCAATAAACTCGGAATTGTGAGGAAAAATGTCTGAAATAGATTAAAAAGCACAATTACTTTTTCATTATTTTTTTTAAAATCCATTGCCATATTATTATTATCTTTTTTTATTCCATGGCAACATTATTATTCTTATTATTGCCATTAATAATAATAGTAATAACTGTGATTAAATCAAGCAATGTCTAAAAAGTGTAATTTTTTTTTTAATTGTATAATTAACATTAGTATTATTTTACTCCAGATAATATATTTTATATACAGATAATACTATTTGGAACACTATTTTATTTATTTATTTTGTCTATTATTTATTTTATTATGCATGTTTATGAAAAAAAAAACAGAACAACAAGACATGCAAGAAAAAATTAATAAATTGTGCACACAATTAACTAATTAATTCCCCAAATCGTGCGCACGATTTATAAATCGAGTGAACGCAATAGTAATCGTGTGCACATTTTAATTTTTACATTTAAATTTTTAATTGTGCAGACGATTTAGCCCACTCCGTACAAAATTAAGGAATACACTAGTACTGGTCTATTAAATACATTTTGTTCTCCTTTTTAATGATTCTTATAAAAATTATGTTTACTTTTATGCGTGTTATATACAGTTTACATTATGTGACTTCAAATAATGTCCTATGGAGTACTGTAGCAACATTTTATTGTATTTTATTTAACAGCATGAGATCAAATTCAATAAATCAGCTTGTGCAGTGAGTTTTTATATCAGTGCATGCTTCATTATGCCATTTCAATCACATCTCGTGTCTTGTGTATATCCATTATTTTCAGTATATCAGTTTGCTCATACACAGTCCAAAATCTCCCATCATCCTTCTATTATCCCCTTAATCTTCCAAAGAAAGTTTCCCTTAAAGTGATTTCTAGTCTTCACCATCTGCTTCCTGCACATAGACACACATAGACACACTGTACATAGACTGCATGGCCTGTTACAGATTAGTTTTTTCCCCTTTTTTTCTGAGAATCAACAGATTAATGGAAATATTCAGTTACTGGAAGTCTGCTGGATCGAGCATCATTCATAGAAATGATGTAGTGGACCGTACTGAAGAGCAGAGGTCAGTACAGAGGTCAGTTAATCAGAGGGTCTCACTCATAAAGATTAGGAGACTGAACCCAGTTACTATGACATTTGATTCAGTAACTCTTAAGACTTTGAAACATGATTTCTGTGTACTGTACTTACATTAAAGGCCCATTTCTGCTAAGCACACTTACTTGTAATAACAGGATATTAGCAAAAGAGATTTGGCAAAAGTTTGTCTGTGCTCAAGAGTATTTTCAGCGTTGAGCGACGTAGCCAATCACAGACACGTCTGTTGATTTCTTGAACGCATTAGCCAATCAGAATCGTTTATGTTAGTCAGTATTCACTCATTCACAGTATTTCTGTTCTTAATGCTCATGAATCTTCTTTTTATAAAAAAAGTGTAAACACTACGTTTTGCAGTGTAGACATGATTATAACGAAAGTTTGTGAGATAAATAGAAAACTATTTCTCAAAATTGAAATTATTGGAAGTAGAGCTCTATAACGATTTTGCTACCTCACATTAAATAAGTACGGAACAAAATTAAACAATAAAAATACTACCTATAATATATTCATGTCTACACCTTACAGAACTGCAAATACAGTAATTATGTGTTGTTCAGCGTGACCTTAAAAAATAATCGCCCGTAAAATAATCTCAGAAAAACACTCAGTGATTGATTCTGGAACCAGGCCTTTCACATTCACAAACACAGAGAAAAAACATCACTCCATGTCATTTATATCCTAATTTTGTATTTTATTGAGCATATATTTATTAAAAATAATGTAAATACATAAGCATTATAATATTAGACTTGCATTTATAATTTTACAGAAATATTGCACTTTATTATTGCACTTCTAATTCTCAGATCAGTTACTCTGTATTGCATTGAAAGCCTGAGATTTTTGCATAGTTCATAGGGGGAAGAAGTCTTTCTGTACATTGCTATCATATTAAAGATATGCTGTTGTGAGTGCAGTCGAATATATGTCTCTGCAGCATCCAGTACAAGATGATGTTCTCAGCAGCTTGACAACATCTTCACAAATTCTGCAAGAAGCAGAAAAAAACACAGAAAAGCATTTCACACGTATGTGTAGGAAGTGTGAGTCTCTATATGCTTTATTTATCGTGCATTGAAAATTAGTGTCATTTCTCACCTTCGAAATCTACCGTACCGTCGCCGTTATTATCCGCCTCTTGGACGACAGCATCAATCTCTCTGTGGTTCATGTGTTCTCCCAGTAATTTACTCATAGCCGACCTCAGCTCCTCCGTAGTGATGGAGCCGTCGCCATCCATATCGAACTGTAGATGAGAAAAAATATATATTTTGATGAAAATATGGCAAATTAGATGTCTGTTGCTTGTTATTTAGCTCACTGGTTCTCAGCAGCGTCCGCATTAAGCATTGTTTTTCCATGCACAACCCACCAACAGAGAATCACTGATGTTGTGGTAACAGGTCAAACGGAGTTGACTGAAGCCAGGTGAGAGTTTCATCACTTTCTATTTAGGCGAATCCACTTAGTAATCTTAACTGTTTGTGATTGTGGATCAACACGTTTGAGTTTAGCTTGCCTTCTCACCTCTTTGAAAGCATCTCGCAGTTCCTTCACACCAATCATTCCTGCCGTTTCAGCCAAAAGCTTTGGGGCCATTAACTCCACAAAGTCTTCGAAGTCGACCCTCCCTCCCACTGAGAGACAAAGAAAAAGCAAAAATAGGTCATGAATACTTATATCCCCCCATCTCCTTTATTTTCTTTGACTTTACTTTTTTTTTGCATTGTGTGCCAATCAAGTGCTCTGAGTAAGACAACTTAACATTTTTCTTACGGTCACTTACGGTTCATGTTGATGTTCTGGCCCAGCTCGATCAGCTCCATCTCGGTCGGCATATAACCCATGGTCCTCATCAGGTTTCCCAGGTCCTTACAGCTAATAAGACCATCTTTATCTTTATCAAATTCATTAAATGCCTCTCTCAGCTCTATAAACAAAGAAACATTCATCAAGGTAAATATGAGCGCTTTTACAATCCAATAATAAACCTAATGCCACGAAGTGCTAATTAGAATGATTTATTAAAATAAATAAATAAATAAATATTATCCCTGTAATGTCTAACAATAATTATCAACATACAGTCCTTAATAAAAAATTATATTATGCAAAAAAAAAAGAAAATTTAGTTCTGAAAATACTGTTTTCTCCAATATTTTTTATCTTACAGTTCCTATTGCAATAGTCTCAAATCATTTGTCTGTAAAATAAATAAATACTTAATGTGATTGTCAAAAAATATTTATTGCCATACAGTTGCTCTTAATGAAATAAATAAATAAATAAATAAATAAAATCTTCTAATATTTATCGTCATGCATTTCTTCCTCAAATACCGAATGTGTCTGTAAAATAAAGTTAAATAAGTAAAATAACATTATTTTAAAAATATTAGTAATATCTTTAAAGAGTTCAGTTGAGGCTTTGACATTAGTAGAGATAATATCCAGATATCACAGCTGACAGGTGTGTTTACCTTCAATTTCATCATCTGCCAATTCTCTGTCCTGCAAAACCAAAACCACAGGTTAAGCCTCGCAAACATCTTTCATGTTGTCTGCTTTCAGATTAATCTAAAAGGCCTGTTTTATTCATTTTGATAATGGCAGGATTGCTTTTAAAGCATTGTAATATATCCCATTAAGCAGACAACACTCAATGGCACGTTCCTCCCATTTCCAGATGAATTAGAGGTTTTATGGGCTGAGTGTGACTAAGGGTTTAGTGTGATGACAGACTAATACTTCACCTGGTTTAGTGGAGCTGAAGACGATTATGTGTCTGCCGAATCAGGCCAAACATGGACAATCAACTGATTCAATGCATATCCATTAATGACAGCATTTCTGGGTTTCCTATTTAGACATTTGATTTATAATAAAACTAAACTAATAATAATAAAAATAATAAACGGAAAATAAAAGCTAATAAAAACAATTAAAATAATAATAATCCAGAAATCCATTAATGACAGTTTTCTAATTGCACAGCATTTCCATTTTCTTATATTTAGACTTTTTTGTTGTTGTTGTTGTTGTAAAATTAAACTAATAAAAGTTTAAAAAACAATAAAAACTAATAAAATAATTCAAGTATGGAATAACATTATTAAGTAATACAACAAAGATCCATTAATGATAATTTTTACATTTGACAGTTTAGACTTTTATTTTATTATAAAACTAAACAAATAAAAAATGAATAAACTATAATTATTCTAACATTAATAATAATTATTTTTTATTCTGATATGTAGGCTTACTACAAAACAAGAATACAACTAATAATTCAGGTTTTTTTATAAATTCACTTTTTTTTGTATTTAAATCTGTCTGTAAACAGATACTTTGTCTTGTGTTTATAAAAAAGGACAATGTTAAAAAAGCAAAAACTATAAGAAAACAAATCTGAGATATCTTCTAATGACTGTTATTGTAGATATTCAGTGTACTTACAATTTTTGCTCCCCGTAAGAAGATGCATGCAGTCATATCTGTGAATATTAGGAGGCAGCTGTCTGTGATCGACGTGAGTCCAAAGCTGGCGTTACGACCAAGGATTTACAACACCCTGCAACTTTAATACATTTAATGCATAAATATGTATAGCAGATATGTTTGAATAACAGATCTATAGAGCAAAACTTTCATAGTAAAGGCATAATATGATAATAATCAGATGCTTACCCTCAGTCTGGAGTGTAATTCATCAAAATGGTCTTTATTTCTTGGTCTTTTCTTCTGTTGCCGTCTTGTCCTGGTGTTCACCGAGCTTCCTCCTCAGACTGCTGTTGGCCTCTGGTTGACTGGTTCGGCTCCTGAGGGGTTTTGTACCCTGTGTGAGAGTAAGTGTGTGAGGGAGGGGTTAGAATGACATCAGACTGATCAACAATCAGACTCAGACAGGAAATACAGGGATGAACTGCTCCACTTACCTTCGTGTGTCTGGACAAATACATATCCTAATCAATTAAATTAATAAGGTACAAAATATTGGGGATTTGCCAGAAATTCGCTGTGAATCCACAGTGTAGCTGGATTTATGACATGGCAGCTTGTAGATTTTTCAGTTCCTGAAAAAAAATCCTTTTAAAATGATTATTTCAAATCAAATAAACATTAACTGAAATAAACCTATAAAGAGAAAAAATTCAGCAGCATTTCGCATTTATACTTGGTTTAAAGTACTAAACTAAATGTAATAAAATATACAACTCATAGTTAAGAAAAACAATGAAGAAATATAAAAAAAACGAATAAACTGACAAAACACACAATGAAATTGCTAAAACTTGAAGTAAAATTTAAATGAACACAAAAAATATTAACATAAACCTAGTACAAAAAATATTAATAAAGTATTTCAGTGATACTAAAATGACACTTTCAGCATACCTAACCTAATACTTAAATTAAAAATGTAATGTTAGCCAACAAAATAAAATAAAAGGTTAAATGACAAAAGAATGTTAAACTATGAAATTAGTTTTTATTATCTACATAGGACTAACAGTCTTCTCATAAGATGATGTAAAGGTTACTGTAGACTTATATTGATTACCAACAGTGCCAGTGAAGAGCTATGATGTAATAAGACAACAAAACAAATAATAAATAAATACTGTATATAATATCTGCACATGACACTAAAATAATGAAGTATACATTAATAAATAAAACATGATATAAAAAATCATGAGCAGATCTAAAAACAAATATCATAAAGAACATAAGTGTCTAAATATAATAGAATGAAATGCGTCACACTTGGAATTCTGCCTGTTTTACTTTTTTTTTTTTTTTTTTCACATTTTTCAATGTTTTATACTGAAAAAAAAAAAATACATTTGAAAAAAAAAGCCTTAAATGTAATGCAATCTTTCACTGTAACCAATGAACATTATAAACAACACAATCCTAATCCATAATCTGTTCTTTTCAAACAGCACACAGAACGGCTATAGAAAATATGTATTATTTCATATATAATAGTCATCAATTTATGACTGTAAAATTGTAGATTTTGCATGATTCAATGCATGGTATTTCATTTACATCTTCCATATCAACTCTGCATTCATACTAATAACATATGATAGATTCATCTGAAGAGATCATCTCCTGATTGCAACGGTTTCCACAAGCCGCAGGCAAATAAGGATTAAACCAAGCACCCCTGCTGTTTCTACAAGAGCGTTAATTCAGAATAACATATGGTAAATCCTTTCCATGAACTGTTCATAGAAATTTCTCAGAAAAATTCTCTTTTCAGAAGTGTCACGCTGTTCATCCACAGACTGCAGTAACATTAAAGTTAGCATAATGATTTCATTCACGATTTCAAGATGTTCAGAAGATAAACAGAACTGTTATTAACCTTCTGTATTGCACCTTTATTGTTTTATTTGTTGTTACAGATTCATGACCTTTAACGATTTACCTTGTTGCTGTTACATAAATTTATGGTTTCATCCTAAAAATCGTACCCAAATTTCACAAATCTGTTTGCATAAGAGATTAAGTCTGAAGCTTCAGCCTTGGGCAACTTAATACCGATTTTAATATTATTTATTTATTTTCCTCTGTTTGTTTTTTTGGGTGGGGAGTGATGCCAGAAAAGGTTATGTAAGGGACAGCATGAGGAGAAGCTGAGGGGTGAGAGGCTGATATTTAGGTTTCACGGTGACCCAGGATGAAGTTCAAAGAGAAGTTGAGGAGACGAGAATGTGCAAAAAGCGAGGATAAGAAGGATGAAAGGCATCACTTTTCATAAACGGATAAACAGATCAGAGACAGATGGGCTGAATCATGTTAAGGTCCTGCTTTAATGGCATCCAAAGGCACTTCACATACTTTTCAGGATTGTAGCCTAGCTATAGTAGAGTGTAATAAAATATTTGCAATCAATTTCAATCATAATCTATATGTGCAATCTCTTTTGTCATGGTGTTTTCAGATTTTTTTGTTTTTAAAGATCATTTTATGGTAAAAAAAATATAACAGATCGACTGAACTGGTTCTTGGACATTTGCTAAAATTGGTTATTTTAAAACTGACATGCATCTTCTGCTGATTTGCAAATTTACTAATTTGATGATGCTTAATTCAAAAATATCAATACATTTTCTCACTATGTTCAATCTGCAAAGAAATGGGAAACGTTTTAAATCGGGACAATAGGCATAAAGTTATGTCTTCAGAAACATTCATACATGTGAAGACAGTTAAACAAACAGCTGTATCTGTCTCTGAAATTGACAGGAATTATGTCTTTATGGCAGTTTTTAATAGTAAGGGAGAACACAAGACTTCTAAGCCTTACAAATGGTTGTTAAAATTTTTCAAAATGCATCATATTCTGTAAGAAAGTGTGTAGTAAACAAAAGAAGCACAATATTTGGATTAAGCAGCCCAAAATCAGGGAGAAACAAGTAATTGTTTTCATTTAGCAAATATGATGCAGGGTGGTGTAATTATTACTTATTATTATCTGAAGTCAATCAAAATCTAACATGATACATGAGGGGTGGTGATGGCGCGGTGGATAAGACGCATGCCATTGGTCGGAGAGAGCTGGGTTCGAATCCACTGAGACACCAATGTGTCCCTGAGCAAGACACTTAACCCCTAGTTGCTCCAGAGGCGTGCGACCTCTGACATATATATATGGCAATTGTAAGTCGCTTTGGATAAAAGCGTCAGCTAAATGAATAAATGTAAATGTAATGATACAGTGGTTCTTTTTACTACCAGTTTAGGCCTAGAGATGCACATGTATTTTTACTATAGGTGTACAGTAACTCTCACACGCATTATTTAGTTTATTCACTCTCTGTAATAAATGGTAGAAATGTTGTCACTGGGGTGGTGCCCTTTCAAAAAGTATTAATTAGTGCTGTCAAATGATTAATCATGATTAATCGCATCCGCAAAGTTTTTCCTTACATAATATATAAGTGTATACTGTATATATATATATATATATATATATATATATATATATATATATATATATATATATATATATAAATACAAACACATACACATACGTGTATATATTTAAGAAAAAAATATGTTTGTATATTAAATATAATGAATACATAATGTAAAATATAAAAATTTAAATGTATATACATGTAAATATTTCCAAAAGATATACTGTATGTGTGTTTATTTCTATATACATAAAAAATTAACACAGCGAACATACATATATATATTACATAAACAAAAACTGTTATTTTGGATGCGATTAATCGCGATAAATCGTTTGACAGCACTAGAATATAGGGTCCCATTCATATGGTGACTAATAATAAAACAAATGAATAAACGTATTACCATAGTTATGATGCTGGATGTTTGCTATTAATGATAGCGAAAATGTTTGTGTGCACAATAATATAACATGGGTTTAATGGTGCTTATATCTATATTCTAGCGTTGTTGCTCTGTTGGTTGTGCAAGCTTTCACATTTATTAATAAGCTATCGATTTACGTTGACTAAAACACTCAAATCTGGACTTTGCCTCCTCATTTCACTCCACAACAGAGAAGAGTGTGTGGACTGGAATCTGCATTGTATTAAAATGCATACTATTTAGAGAACGTTCGAAAACCCTTAATTTGCACTTCACCCGCACTTCCGATTTCCGGTCAGCTCCCGCCCCGCTCCGCCATCATGAAGCCCTGAACAAAAAGCGAACGAGACAGGAAGAGAAAAACAGGGATGGACCTGTCGATGACAGAAAGAGACGAGCTGAACGTGTGACACCGACGGCGTGAGGAAAGAAATGATGCAGATACGCGCAGCAGAGGCGGAATATCGGGCTGTGGTTTAAAAAGAGCGACCGTTAAACCGACAGTCAGCTGATCGAGTCCGTTAACGGCCGTGTTATCCATTTAAATACGTATGAACGGACAGATCGAGTTTCTCGCCACTCTTCGCGATCATTACGTTAGAAATCGATGGATCGCTATTTAAATCGATCGCTTTTTGTGAAGTGAGACCGGGGACGGAGAGGCCAGATTTACCTCAGGAGGCCGGAGCTAGCTTACTAGAGCTAGCTTCAGAGGATCCCGTACACCACGGTAAGACAGAGCCGTTTAAATCATTTAATTCAGCGCTGAATGACATGCATGACGTGAAACAATGTGAATTATGTGGTGAAATGTCTGTTTGGAGCGATATATCGTTTAACCCTGTCAAGCTTGACGTGTGAAAACCTCATTATTTATACGGAACAGTTTAGAAAGAGAAATGTGTGCAAGTGTGTAATATGTTTTTTGTAATTGATCATTAGGTTTTTATGGCATATACATTATGATATAATGAGAATACTGAGCAAAAACACCTCACTTTTTTGTTCAGGTGCTAAAACATGCAATTTGGTTCAGAGGCTGGTATTTATATGGTCAAAAAATTAAAACGCAATTATGAAAACTTGTAATTTAAGTCAATGAGACAGGTTAGTTAAAAATGTCTTTTGACACTCTATCTCCCATTAATGCTTGGTTTTCTAATCAAAGCTCTTTTAGTGTCCAAACATATAATGCAGTGCAATATGATGATGATTGAGAGATGAACAAATAAACATTCCTCCAAAGCCGTATGGAATCATTGCAAAGCAGCTTCACAGAAAATTCAAGTTTCTACATTATATTTAGGAGTAGCTTATCAGTGGTGATTGTCAAGCTGATGCCCATGTGGCAGAAATGTACAGTTAAAAAATCATGCAGATCCTGATACCACTCACATTTTAACAGGTTTTTTACCTGCCAAACAGTATAAACTGACACTCAGGTGACAGAAGGCATGTGGTAGATTCTGTACAACAGGTTTTTCAGCTTAGTTTTGATCATTTAGAAGCATTAGGATTTCACATAGCAAATATCTTTTGGATGCTTCTGAAAGAAATTCTGCATTATGCATTAATGTGGAAGTCATACTTCCTTTTATTCTGCCAGGCATTGTAAATTCTCAGACTTCATCTGCTGTGTGTTTCTCTGCGTGTGTGTTAAACAGGTGTAATCTTAACATGTCTTTGACTCAGCGCTTCATGGAGAGGTGTGAAACTGAATTGTGAGTCAGGTGTCTGCTCCAGCGTCCTGCTTTTCTTACATGATGCATAATCAAGCACAATTATTCTCACAGTCATTTCAGGCTGGTGGCTGATTTCAGTTGTTCTTATATAATGCACTCTGTTGCTTCTACATTATACAGCGGCCCTTGACTGTTCGTGAACCCTCAAGAGTTTTCTGCATAAATCCGACCTACGTTGAGACCTGATCTTCATCTGAGCTGTATAACTAGATGCATAAAGCCCAATTAAATCACAAACAATATTTAGTTTTTTCACTTAAACTGCAT
The DNA here is from genome assembly GCF_003368295.1 of Carassius auratus. Taxonomy (NCBI): domain Eukaryota; kingdom Metazoa; phylum Chordata; class Actinopteri; order Cypriniformes; family Cyprinidae; genus Carassius; species Carassius auratus. The sequence continues at coordinate 17,291,884 of NC_039279.1, forward strand.
CTTTGGTGTGAATGCAACCAGTCCTAGACATGAGTATGAAGAAATTTAAGCCCATTTAGTTTCAAATTGCTGATGTTGATGGATTTCCATGCGGGAACTGGTTTCTTTTGATCAGACCTTTGACATATTACTTCCGCTTTATCATTTATTGTCATTTATCCTGCATGGACTCACATTCAGTGTAGCTTCAGTTCACAGTTGAATCTGTCCTGGTAAAGAAACAAATGAGGTTCCTTTTACTCAAGACTAAATATAACACTTCTCATTTAAAACAAAGTTCCGTCTCATCTAGGGTTGGACGATGGGACTGTCTATCTATCTATCTATCTATCTGTCCACAAACCATTCTTCCAAAGTCTTCTGGCTCATCTACTCTTCTAGAAGCTCACTTTAGACTGGCAACATTACAGCTCTCTAGTGATGATGGCGTTTTTATAGGCGAACCATCCTGATTCCCCTGACAAAAACCCTATTGAATTTTTCCATTTAACGTTTGGATTATTCCAAAAGCATAAGCTCCGCAACTAACAAAAGTTTGATTCTTACACATTTTGTTCATCATGATAGAGTGCAAAGCCAAACATGTAACTATTGATTTCAACGCATCCCCATTAAACTTCCAACAACTCTTGAGTTGGAATAGTTTTTCAAGAATTCGATTATAAACCCAATAAGGCTGTAGGAATATTTTGAGCTCGTGTTCAGGCATTTAACTGAAATCCCGTTCAAAAAACCCCATTGACTTGAGGACAATGGAAGCGGAAGTGCCGAAATGCGAACTTGTTTCCAGGTTTTGGTCTACGAAAAGACGTCATCCCACAGCACTTGGAAAGCAGTGGTTTCCTTTTTTCTATACTGCCATGCACACGGTCCTGGCCTGATGTTTAGATCCTGGACTGATTTCTGTAGACGAGCACTTCTAGAATACCAGTGTTGTTGAATTTCTTCCACTTGGACACTCCTTAGATTAAAAGACTCCAAATTCTTTCATATAATAATACATTTTTGTCAACCTGTCCGCAATCTTGTTTACAGAGCTCTGCAAACTTCAAGGGTCAGTTGCATAAAAGGTTAAGACTGGTCTTACAAGTTAGTCATCTAAATATTTTTTAAGACTAGTCATAATTTTTTTTGTATTCAGTTAGCCTACATAAAAGCATATATTATTCTAAGTTCATTGCAAAAATCAGACTTCCTGCTAGTAGTTCAGATTTGTATACAAGACACTGTTTTAAGATGAAGACTGAGTTTATGCCACTGCCCCAGGAGCAGACTGGATGAAGAAGACTCGTCTTCATGATCTTTCAGTTGATCAGGGCTGCTGTACTTGGTGTTTCATTACTGTAAAATACATCTTTGAGTGAACGTATAATTCTAGTTGTTGGCATACTTCATACAGCAAACAGATTTATTCCTGGATCATTTTGGTCAGTAAATAAACAATAGATGCAAAGTGAGAAAAAAGCAAAAATGGCCTAATTTAATTTTATCTTTATTTAAATTTCCGGTTCCATGATTCAGTGTTTCTGATTCAGAATTCTTGATTCAATTTGTTATTGATAACTTTGGATGAATCTTGAATATAATCTGTAAAAACAAAATCTCTTGACTAATGCTGTAAATGAAGTCAGTTGGTGCATTACTAAAATATAAAAGGATCAAATTAACAACAGAGCCAAAACTATTAAATATAATTAGTTATATATGTATAATTAACATCATACAGTTATTTCTTAATTACATGCTTCTGCACCAATTTGTTGAAAAAAATAAATATGCTGTCAACCGTTTCATGACATTAATTCAAACATACAAACAAATCTGACCTCACTAACAGATTAAGTAATAATATAATAAATATGAAATTTTCTAGCTAAATTGAGTTTATATTCATTGAATGGCTTTTCTGAGATTAATGCATCATTTCTTGACATGCTGTTTATAGCTTACTGTGATTTAGTGAGATGTATTCATGCATCAACAGAAAACACCATACACTAAAGGACTGATTCTTAGGGTTTAAGAACTGGTATCTGTTCTTTAGTAATAAGATTGATAAAAAAAAAAAAAAAAGGTCGCCTAAGCCCTACTAGTTAAAGAACTTGGGTAACGTCACAATTGATGCAAATTACAGCGCATTCGAATGGGTTCCTAGCTTTGCTTAACTCTGATCAGATGCCCTTTATGGTCTATATTTGGACTCTTTGGACAGACAAATGTTTTGGTCACTGATTTTTGGAATTATTTATTAATTGCTTGTTGAAGGAATATGGGACTTGCCCTTTTTAATCCGAATCTCTGCTGTATCTAAGGTTCATGCTGTTAAGTTTCTCCTAATGGTTGTGTTTTAGGGTGTTCACTTCATTCCAGTTTCCTCTGATATTAATGTGCAAACTCTCTTGTGTGTTTGTGTGTGTGAAGGCGCTGGCCATGCCGTCGAGTGCGCGGGCTGGGAGTCTCAAGGACCCAGAGGTGGCAGAACTTTTTTACAAGGAGGATCCTGAGAAACTCTTCACAGACCTGCGGGAGATCGGCCATGGCAGCTTCGGAGCAGTCTACTTTGTAAGTGGCCATTAGGACATTCAGAGCTGTAGCACAGCTCAGTGAACAGTGAACTATCTGTGCCTCTCTTTTCCACTCCTCACATGTATTTGCACGCTTCTTATAGGCCCACGACATCCGCACCAATGAGGTGGTGGCCATCAAGAAGATGTCCTACAGTGGCAAGCAGTCTAATGAGGTGAACCTAAAAACACACAAACAAGAAGTGTTCCTACATCTTTGGTTAAACAAAGCAATGTCTCTACTGGAATCTTGATCTGCAAGAAATCTCGGACATCTTGCAGGTGGCTTTATGTAAGAGCAATATTATGGCTCTGTTCCAAACCCTATTGAGCTGCCTACCTGAAATATTTTTTAAGGCAGACTTCTGACACTAAGGATGTTTGGAAGTGTTGGCACAATATTAAACTGCCTGCAGTTTTGATGCAAACGCTTTTTACATTTTAATCTAGTATGCATGTGTCCATGCAAAATATCTCAAAGCAATTTCACTGAAATAAGTTCACTCTGTTATGAGCCGAGTCGTTTATATAGCTTTCTTACGAGGTTACAGTTAGGATGCTGTCTATGTAGGCACTAGATAGGAAAGCAACTCACTGTGTTTTGTAACTGAGTTCATATGCGGTCATAGAATACCGTTTTTTTCTTTTGCATTTACCGGCATGTTACCGAGTTCTGTTCTTTGTGAGCTCCAGCATTGTATTCAAATTATGTAAATCACACAGCGTCTCTCTGGCTAAAATAGACGGTTGTGTCATTTAAACGGTGGAAACTACTCCCTCTACTGTGCTGCAGAACACTTGAACACCTCACGCCTCATTTGCAATCTCAGCACCGTCCGTTTGAAAGGAACTTCTGGTTCTGTTTCCCTCACTCATGCATAGATCAGAAATGCAGCATTTGAACTGAAGCGACGCAGAGGCCGATGCTGAATAGTCCCTTGATTGTTTCATTGTTCTCTTGTTCCTGCTGTAGAAATGGCAGGATATCATCAAAGAGGTTAAATTCCTTCAAAAGCTGCGGCACCCCAACACGGTGGAGTATAGAGGCTGCTACCTGCGTGAACACACAGCATGGGTGAGTGTTTGGGTGTGTGGGAGGGAGGCTGAACACTCTTCTCGTTTCAGGAAGAGAATGTACTGACCTGCTAACATCGTTTCCATTTACTACAATAGCAGCCCTACATGCACCACTTGTCGCTTGCTAATAGCAATTATACCTTTTCTTTTTCTCCACCTTTCTCTTTTCCGTCTCTGCCACTCATTGATCGTCCTACTTTTCTTCAGCTGGTGATGGAATACTGTTTGGGCTCGGCCTCAGATCTGCTGGAAGGTGAGTGAGTTGTTTCCGGGAGCATGTGGATGTTTAGAGCTGTTCGGTCCGATGCAGAAGTGTAAAATGATGCAGATGTTTGTTTGGAGTTTGCAGAAACAAAAAACAGGGTCGCACTGTTTTCTTCCCCTTTCCTTTAGTGCACAAGAAACCATTACAGGAAGTGGAGATTGCAGCAATTACCCATGGTGCATTACAGGGTTTGGTGTACCTCCACTCGCACAACATGATTCACAGGTACAGAGCAGCTTGATTCTTGGGTCTAAAAAAGCATTTATTTTTGCCACTTCTGCAGTGCCATGAGGAGTTTTATTGATGCTTATTTCATATGTTTGATGACAGCCTATAGTGTCTTATTATTCTAATTTAATTTAATGTATGAATTTGACATAAACGGTGATTCCTAAATCTAATAAAGTAAGAAAAAAATCCTCTTGTAAATTTAAAAATGGCTGTCAGTTATAGGTGGCAAATATTGTCCCTTTAAAGCTGCGGTAGGGAACTTTTGACGCTCTAGCGGTTAATAAACAGAACTGCTTGCGTCTTGCGGAAGAACATCGTAGCCGGAACTACTTCTCTCTGTTTATGTCTATGAAGAATCACAAAGGTACTGGGTTACTCCGCCGCGGTATCCCCGAAGCAATCTAAAATAGTCCGAATATAAACACTTATTATAGGTGTACCCTAGTGATTCAGGACAAGCTAAAAACACGGTTTGGAAAACGGATTCATGGTGTACTCGCTTATTATATTCATTTTTCTACATTTTGAACACAAACAAAGTTACGGACCGCAGCTCTGGTTGTTTCTTACCGGGAGCGATGGAGTTTCTGCAAATGGCAATAGGACACTGGGAGGAGCCAGAGGAGCTTGATTTTTTCACAGATTATCCGTCTCATATTCTACTGTCAGGACATAATGACAGGTTTAATAAATATGTAAAAAATATATATTTTACAAAAGTTTCCTACAGCAACTTTAAGGAATAGTTCACCCAAAAAAGAAAATTGTAGAAGAGATGCTGTTTCTCAGTGGGAACGTCCTGGTTAAATAAGTAAATAAATAAATAACCAAACAGTTGCTGGCAACCATTGACTTGCATAGTATTTAGGGATGCACCGAAATGAAAATTCTTGGCCGAAACCGAAAACCGAAAAAGAGAAAACCAAGGCCGAAAACCGAAACCGAAACACCGAAATAAATTATGCCAATTATTAGTACCATTGCATTTATTGCTATGACCGTGTACTAACTTTACTAAAATTAAGACATTGCAATTGCATAAATTAATATTAAAGTTTCAAAGATAATTACAATTACATAACTTATAAAAAAAAAAAAAACATAAAAATACATAATTACAAATGATGTAAATATTTATTAAAATATTTATAAAATAAAATTCAAACTAAAAATGTATCCCACTCATGTGTATATTTAATAATAATGTACAGATCTACTGGCCTGCAGAAAGGTTTTAAAATGAACAGTTCTCTCATAAAAACAAAGTGCATTTAGGTGAAGTGTATTTGAAATTTTTCTATGTAGGACTAGAAAATGCATTACTTCTCCAGTAGGCAAGACTGTTATCACTTCTGTGGATGGGGACTTCAGACAGATAACCATCTAGCTGTTGAGCAGTTGAGCTTGTCATCTGCCTGACATTTGAGAAATATTTGAGAGAGTGTATTTAAATAGGGCCAGGGCATAAATAAACATTTTTATCAAATTAAAGCAAAAATCTAGCAGAAAATCTAGCATAAATATGGCTACAATCTGATATTATGTATGTATATATGTTTGTGTGTGTGTATAAGAACAAAATAGCCAACGTATTATTATTATTTGAGGCACTTTCTTGCAGAATTCCACTGAACATATCAGACAACGATGATGGTGCAGAGACGAGTCTTTTTTTTCTGCGCTCTGATCTGTGTCCGGCGCTTGGCGCTTCTCCGTCTCCACGCGGGTTCTCCGCATCCAGCGCGGCCTGGATCATTTCTCGTGCGCGCTGCCTTATTTCCGCATACAAGTAATGGTCTTTATAACGCGGATCAAGCACATTCGCGATGAAGTGCAGAGGATCCGACAAGATCTCAGTGAGACGTGTGCTAACAGACTCTATAAGACTGTACTTTTCTTTGTTTTCACTTCGTGGTCCGTCTTAATCTCTTTGTTAGGAGACGCTTTAGTGCTGCGAATAAAGGAATACGAAGAGAGAGAATGTTCTCACTGGTGTTAAGTGAATGTCGCGTGGAGCTCGTGGTCTTTGCTATGCAGGTGCACGTGCAGGTCGCGGTTTCTGTTTGCGTCATCACAACATTTCGGCCGTGTTGTTTCGGTGATAAAAGTCTATCGGCCGAAAACCGAAAAGGCCATTTTCGGCCGAAAATTTTCGGTGGCCGAAATTTCGGTGCATCCCTAATAGTATTTTTCTTTCCATACTATGGAAGTCAGTGGTTACCAGCAACAAATAAAAAAAAAAAAACAACTTTAAAGTGAAAAAATGAAGATAGAATTTGAGTGAGCTGCCGTTTTAATGAAAAAGTTTCTGTGAACTAACCAGTGCACAAAATATTAATATCAACATTTTGGGGAGTCAGCTGTCCATGACAATTATTGTCCTCGACATAATCCCAGATCCCATAACACACATCCCTTCACTTTACATGATTAATTCTGTTCACACTGTACGATTTTCAAACTCGTCGGATTGCCGTTGATTCCACACTGCGTGACTATCTGGCGTAGCATTCGGTTGCTGCTGTTTTCACATTGCACGATGGATCAGCTGTACTCGAGCGATACTGGAATCATTAAGAAAATATATATATAGCCTGCAAATTCTTCCCTCTGCCTTGTCTTGGTCTCTCATTGGCTGTAGGTCATCGTCGATGTAGTTTTCAGTCAGAAATCATTGCACACAGCGTGACTGTGATTTGCTGACAGCTTCAGATATTAAGCATTGCAAATATTTTGCAGGCGACATGATGGCGATTCCCTGAGATCGCGTCTTCAATTAATACACACTGCGTGATTTTCACTCATGTGAATGAGTTTGCCACTGATTTTAGTCATTTTTATGCGATTTCACAAAACCTTTCGGTAAGTGAAAAATCGGGCTAAAATCATGCAAAATGAGCTTGACATAAGACTCTTTATCTACATTGATGGCTATATAAAGAACCTTTTGTCATTTAAGGCTCTTTCCATTCCACCAAAGAGTTTTAAATGGAAAAAGTTTCTTTAGATTATTAAAGGAAACCCCCCGTTTCAGCACTGGTTAGTTCACACCACGAAATGCTGAATAAGTGTGCATGGTGCGTAGCAGAGGTTCCTTTGACCTCCTGATTCTCCTTTGCTCTGACATGCACTGTGAGCTGTAAGGTCTTATATAGACAGGTGTGTGGCTTTCCTAATCAAGTCCAATCAGTGTAATCAAACACAGCTGGACTCAAATTAACATGTAGAAACCATCTCAAGGATGATCAGAGTTAAATATGAGTGTCACAGCAAAGGGTCTGAATACTTACGACCATGTGATATTTCAGTTTTTCTTTTTTAATAAATCTGCAAAAATGTCAACAATTCAGTGTTTTCTGTCAATATTGGGGTGCTGTGTGTACATTAATGAGAAAAAAAAGAACTTAAGTGATTTTAGCAAATGGGTGCAGTATAACAAAGAGTCAAAAATTTAAGGGGACCTGAATATTTTCCGTGGCCAGTGGAATCTTTATTTTCAAGTGCAACACAAATACATTCTGACTTATTGCCTATATGAATTAGTGTTGAGATTTTGTGGGTACTTTTAGCTGTTTCCTTCAGCTTCACCATTAAAGATTAAAAGAAACCGTTTCTTCCTTTTATAGGGATGTGAAAGCAGGTAACATCTTACTGACAGAGCCTGGCCAGGTCAAACTGGGAGACTTTGGCTCCGCCTCCATTGTTGCTCCAGCCAACTCCTTTGTGGGCACACCTTACTGGTACAAAAACACTTCCGATTCATTACAACAGCATATTCGGCAGAAGTATACTCGTATGCTTTAATTTAATTTGACATTGTTTTTAAATGGTTAACTCACACTTCAGATCGATCTGATAACATGATCTGGTCAGTTACTGTAAGGACAGTTATGAGTGAGTTGTGCTCTGTTTCCAGGATGGCTCCAGAGGTGATCCTCGCCATGGATGAAGGCCAGTATGATGGGAAGGTTGACGTGTGGTCACTCGGCATCACCTGCATAGAGCTTGGTGAGTCATCTCGGATGTACAGGAGCCTGTTGAAAGTGAACACCCAGCACATGATGTGAAAATATACACTTTTTAGAGCTTGTGGCTTGTTGTTGATTAACACAGACAAAAATATTACGTTGCTTACAGTAGTATGCTTACAATGGAAGCCTTGCAGCTAACTTGTTTCCTTTTTCCTTGGTTGTAGCGGAGAGAAAGCCTCCCTTGTTTAATATGAATGCTATGAGTGCCTTATACCACATCGCCCAGAACGAGAGCCCGGTCCTGCAGTCTAATCACTGGTAGGGAGCCAGAGAAGCTTCATCCACACTGTCAAACAACTTGAGCCTTTCCCGTGTTTCCAAGGCAGCGCTGTATTGATATTCCTCAGACGTTATGATTCGTGATGGCAGAAATTTAAACTTAAAACTAATTTCTATATGCGGTTAAATTGTTTAAAAACTTTTTTTTAATAACGAAATATTATCTGTATATATCTAATTTCAAATGCAGCCTTGAAAATGGTCTCAATTTAGTAATTAGATTAAGTAACATTTTATTACTTAACTATGGGTGGTGATATGAACAAGATATTGTTGATATATATATAATGCATTTGCATTTGATGGTTCACATGCATGATTTGACTTGGTGTCGGAGTACTGTATCTAAAGCTTTTACATTATTCACTCTGTGTCCAGTTGACCTAAAAATATGCTGCCTTTTGATTGGCACTACTCTTTAATTTCCATGTTTTTTTTCCTCTCAGGTCGGATTATTTCCGTAACTTTGTAGACTCTTGTCTGCAGAAGATCGCCCAGGACAGACCTACCTCTGATGTGCTGCTAAAAGTAAAATATTTTGAGGAGCATTACGATTTTTTTTAAACATGATGTGTTCAGCTTTGAAATAAACCTCTCCGCTTTATTTCTCCAGCATCACTTCCTGTGCCGTGAGCGTCCGGTGACCGTGGTGATGGATCTGATAGCACGCACTAAAGACGCCGTGAGGGAGTTAGATAACCTGCAATACCGCAAGATGAAGAAGATCCTCTTCCAGGAAACACACAATGGTCCTGCCACCGAGGGAACCGAGGAGGAAGAGGTGGGATGACCTTTCAACTTGTCTTTTATCAAATCAAAAACTGTTCCAAAACCATTCTCTTATTTTAACAATAGACATAAACATAATTTAGGGTTTGTCTGTTGACTGTCTTTACAGAGGTTTATCAGCTCATGTTTCAAACGTTGTGGAGTTGGAGTCTTGTTCTTTTGCTCTGTTCTGATCTTGACTGTGCTTGAGTGATTTGTTTGTGTCGTTGTGGCAAATTGACACTTTGATTTAGCCAGCCTTAAAGTCAATATATACTCAACAATGACCTTATTTGCTTTCAGTGCGCTCTATTGTAAAGAGGTTTTTCTTTGTAGTGGTTCTTCCCAATGTAGAAACTAGGTTTGCCTCTGAAATGGCTTTTTCTTTTTTTTTTCTTGATGTTTTTCAATCTTTACACTTGAGCTCTTGTTATGGAGTCCACTTCGCAATTCAGTCAATCGATGGATAAAACCGTTCTTTTATGTAAAAAGCTAACTTAACAAAAAAAAAAAATCCCCCCCCCCAATCTAATCTGTCAATATATGGATTTCAAATGTGTTTTGAACACATTAGTGGTGTATATAGTCATGATCTGATTACAATTCGATGTGTCACAATGAATTATTTATGCCGTATACACTTTTTTTTCCCCGCTTTTTTAATTTACTAGTAGTGACCACCTGTTTTTTTAAATTTAATAATTATGAAAAATATAACAAAGATGCAAATAACAAAAAAAAGGTCAAATACAACAATCAGATCATTTTCTGTAAAAATGTATTTGAACAAAATTAAGAGTGGTCCCTCGGGGTTTCCACAGGCCCTTAAAGGGTCTTATATTTAGTTTTATCAAATTTAAGGCCCTAAAAAGTCTTAACTGGTACTAGAAAGTCTTGATTCGGGATGGGCAATATACCGGCAGACAGATTAGTAGAAATTTGTCAATTGGTAGAGACTTTGGACTATCGTCTATCAAAGTTACATGCTCAAGTGACATTGACGTGTTACATAGTGTTTGCAAACATTTTTAAGCATTGTGATTTAAAAGCAAGGATTATAAGCTGTTGAGACCCATAAAGAGAACTCATTTGACTATATGTGTGCACTTTTCTGCTCGTAGAGCGCAGGAGTTATTTTCACTGCTTTCTTTTGTTTGATTAATATTAGCAATACAGATTGCAGCAGGTTTATTAGGCTGCTGTCACTTTAAGAACTAATGCACTAATCCGAGATGATAGACATTTGATTTCCCCCCAACTGTTGTTTATTTTGCAGATAAGCTTTACAAAACAACAAAATTCTAGAACACATTCACAATTGATAAATAGCATCTAAATAGGATCAGTCTTGGTTGCATGCTTGTTGCAAAAGGCATTTCCAGCTAGTATCAAAAATGACTGTTAAAAAGCTGAGAGATCTGTTTCCTGCTGGAACTGTGATTTCTGTTTTTAAATGCAATCTTGTGTCTTTCAGGATGTTGAGCAGTACATGTTGCGGATGGGCACGGTGAACAGCATGGAGAGCTCCCATTCACTGCCGTCTATGTCGATCAGTGCCAGCTCCCAGAGTTCTTCAGTCAACAGCCTTGCAGATGGATCGGATGACAGCGGAGAGATGGCTATGATGCAGGAGGGCGAGCATACAGTGACCTCTAACAGCTCAGTGCTGCACAAACCACTGGTACGTGTTAATGGCTTTGTTTGAATTGACACATCACTGACATAAAAACCCGAACTCTATTTATTTATTTTTTTTTTTTTAAATGCACACCACGGCTCAGAAATACAATGACAACTATTGTATAAAATAAAAAACAATATTATACAAATTAAAAAATGATATTGTGGAATAGTATTACAATTTAAAATATCTGTTTTCTATTTGAATATATTTTAAAATGTCATTTATTCCTGTGGTGCACAGCTGTATTTTCAGCATCATTACTCCAGTCTTCAGTGTCACATGATCCTTTAGAAATCTTTCTAATATGCTGATTTTCTGCTCAATTTTTATATATGGTTTTTATTTTAATGTTGAAAACTCTATTCATATATTTGTGACAAAGTTCAAGAGAACTGCATGTAATTGAAATAGAAATCTTTTGTAACATTGTAATTGTCTTTACTGCCACTTTTATTAACTTAATTTTACCAAACATTTAAATTGTAGCACATCATGGTTTCCACAAAATCAAGCAAAAAAAACAAATCTGTTTTTAACATTTGTGATAATCAGAAATGTTTCCTTAGCAGCAAATCATCATATTATTCTGATTTCTGAAGATCATGTGACACTGAAGACTGGAGGAATGCTGAAAATATGATTGTGTATTTGATCACAGCAATCAAATACATTGTACAACTTTTTAAGTTTTTCAAAATATTACTGTTATGATTGTTTTAAATCGAGTAAGTGAATCTTTGGTAAACATAATACATCTGTAAAAGAAAAAAACTGAACATTCGAAGCATAAATAAACATTTATTTTTATGATTATTCCTTCAGTTGTTCCTCTCTGTCCCCACACAGAACCATGATAACATCTACGACGACCCCTACCAGCCGGAGATGGAGTCCCAGCAGCAGGGCCCCTCTGGGGGTCGCCGACGCAGAGGAAGGGACCACTTCGCCACCATCCGCACGGCCTCTTTGGTGACCCGTCAGATCCAGGAGCACGAGCAGGGCTCGGCGCTGAGAGAGCAGATGTCCAGATACAAGCGCATGAGGAGGCAGCATCAGAAACAGCTGATGGCTCTGGAGAACAAGCTGAAGGCCGAGATGGACGAACATCAGCTGAGACTCGACAAAGAACTGGAGACGCAGAGGAACAACTTCAGCAGTGAAGCAGACAAGCTCAGTAAGAAGCACCAGGCCATCCTAGAGAAAGAGGTAAGTGGAGGAAACACTGCATGATGGATTCGCTTTTCAGATGTCTTCTCTATACTTCTCCATCTCTCTTTCCTCAGACTAAGTCCGGTCTTGCAGAAGAGAAGAAGTTTCAGCAGCACATCTTGGCCCAGCAGAAGAAAGAGCTGACCAGCCTGCTGGAGTCTCAGAAACGGCAGTACAGGCAGCGAAAAGAGCAACTTAAAGAGGTACGTCAGCTAATGTTTTGACTGTGGCTTTGCTCCGGTGTTGTTGAACGTTTCCTCCGGTGTGCAGGAGCTCAATGAGAACCAGTCCACGCCAAAGCGGGAGAAGCAAGAGTGGCTAGTTCAGCAGAAGGAGTGTCTCCAGCAGATCCAGGCAGAAGAGGAGGCCAGTTTGCTACGCAGACAGAGGCAATACTATGAGTTGCAATGTCGCCAGTACAAGAGGAAGATGCTGCTGGCTCGCCACAACCTGGAGCAAGACCTGCTGAGAGAGGTACTGGTAGACCGATGCCTCGGGCACATTTCTGGCCATTTGAAATTGTCAGTGTTATTAGTTTTCTGAACATTTGCATGGTTATTTATTTGCAGAAGACGAGTGAGGACAAACTGGTAAATTTGCTTGACATAGTAAGGCACATTCAGTTTTTTTTGCAGGATTTTGTGTTGATTTATATATTTTTGTCATGCCTTAATCCGATATAGCAATTTGCTATACACACTGATCTGTATCAGAGTTTCAAGATTTGTTTGATTGACATGCTTTGCCAAATCACCGACGCAAAACTCAGCATTAGAGATCTTTTATGTTATAATGAGAAGTGTAAAATATTTTTGGGTGATTATATAATTGCTTAGCCGGAGTCTAATTCGGGGTGTCAAACACTATTCCTGGAGGGCCGGACACCTGCAGAGTTCTGTTCCAACCCTGCTCGTACACACATACCGTAAAGTTATCAAATAAGCCTAAAAGACTTGATTAGTTGGATCAGGTGTGTTTAATTGGGGTTGAATCTCAAACAATGCAGGGCTCTGGCCCTCCGGGAACTGAGTTTGACACCCTGGTCTCGGTAATTCATTGGAAACACTGCACATATGACACCTAGTGAGTATGATAATCATGGTCCGGTGTAGATGCACCAACTCACAACTGCGAATGAATGACTTCCACACTGCCAATACTTTCCAAAGGAAGCTTTTACAAAATGCTATTCCAGTCAAAACCACTAATTAATTGGCTGACCACAGTTGCCTGATGTTTTTCTAACCACTGTCCTCCATCTCTGCATCCTTTCTCTCCCTGTGCTTATCCCAACATAGGACCTGAACAAGAAACAGACTTTAAAGGACCTGGACTGCGCCATGTTGCTCCGCCACCACGAGTCGACTCAGGAGCAGGAGTTCAGGCAGCTGGCTCTGGTGCAGCGCACGCGGGCCGACCTGATCCGGACGCAGCACCAGACCGAGCTCACTAACCAGATGGAGTACAACAAACGGCGTGAGCAAGAGCTGCGGCAAAAGCACGCGGTTGAAGTCCGCCAGCAGCCCAAGAGCCTGAGAGTGAGTGGCTGTGACCTCACGGAGAATGCTGAAGAAGGGGAGGGGCCTCAGAGGGAGATTGATGAAGGGGAGGGGCTTGAATCTGAAAGGGATGGGCCTCATATGGAGGGGGAGGGGAGTGATGAGGGGGAGGGGCTTGAAATGAAAGGGGTGGGGCTAAAGGAACAGCTGGAAGAAGGGAGTAGAGATGGAGAAAAGATCGATGGGGATGAGATCGAGCTGGTAGGGGCTGTTGATGAGACAGCTGAGCAAGAGAAGCGTGAAATAGAAGTTCTTGAAGGAAATGACACTGAAGACACATTTACCGACCAATGTGAAATGATAGACAGTGAAGGAAAAGAGGAAGATGTGGAGATCTCAGCTGACAGTTCCGAGCAAATGTTAGATGAACAGCAACAGGTTGAGGACAAAATCGACAGCGATCCCAGACAAGTAGAATTGCTTCCTTGGGATGACGGTAGTGAATCAGAGTGTGAGGAAGAGGATAGGGGTGTGGCCGACGGATGTCCGTCAGAGATAATGCACGGCCCTTCTTTTGAGCGCCGTCCTCATGAGCGTGACATAGATGAACTCTCTGAGTTCTACTTCCCGGATACATTAGAAGAGCTGGATCCTCCGCCCGTCTACACGCCTCCTTCCCCGTCCTCTTCTTCCCAGCCTTCCCTTCACTCGCTCTTTTCTCACGTGATCTGCCTCGCTCTTTCGCTTTCTGCTGCCGTGCAGCCGTCTGTCCTCACCCTCCTTTTCCTTTCAATCTTCCTGCTTTCCTTGAGACGCTCGCCTCCGCTTCCTTCGCTCGCTTCGATCCTTCTCTCCGGTGAGCTGGCCTTCCTGGCGCTCTTCTTTTCCTACCTATTCCTGCGTTCCTGCTGCTCGCTCTCGTTTTCCACGTACCTTTCTCTAACGTATTGGGGCTCGGGCCTGTTCAGTTTGGGTTTGTCTTTAAGCTTGGGACTCTATTACGTCCCGGTAGCCTTGATCTCGGCGTCCTTTCTCAGCTCGCCCTCACTTTTCCTCACCCTCTATCTTGTGGTGGTCTTGGTTGTACGTCCGGCCAGGGTTTTCCTCCAAAACACCCCACGCAAACTCAATCGCCTCTGGATGCGAGTTCTCTTCCGCTTGCCGAAGCCACTTTTCACCGTGTGCCAGTCGCTTCTCGGCGGCCTGACTGAACGTAGCCTCTACGATATGTTTCCTAAAGCCGGACGCAACTGGGGTGGGCGGCAGTCTAGAATCCCTGTGCCTTTAAAAAGCCTTCGTGCAGAGTATCAGGCCAAAAGCAAATCCTCGGTTTTGTTTGCACGCTGCTTGCTTCTGGGCCGACGGTTTGTCCGCCGACCTCTCGGCACTCTGACGGACCTTGCTAACTCCGTAGTGCTGCGTTTAGCCAAGTGTTTGCTGAAGGAGCTGCCGCAGAATTACCTGAAACGGCTGCAGACATTCGGGCTGCTGCGCAGAGAGAGACCCAGCAAACTGCCGATTCTCCTGCCTAGACCCGTGAGGGAACAGAGGCGGAGGACGAGGGAGAGGAGAGAGAAGGAGAGGAGGAGAGAGAGGATGTACAGGGAAGAGGGGAGGTGGGAGAGTGTTTTGAGGAGAACCCCTTCAGGGAGGAGTTTGAAAGGAAAGATGGTGCCTTGGAGATAGATTGAGACGGAGGAAGGGAGGTATGTGAGCATGAACATGCCATTCATCCATCTTTCTTTGTGTTTCTCTCTGTTCTTCCAGCTGATTTATTTTAGCCCGTTTGCTCACGTGCCGGTTTTACAGGGAAGTACTCGGTTAAAGAGAGAGTTCACACAAAATTAACTGCATTTGTCCCGCAAACCATTTCAAAAACATAAAACCCGTGTTTAATCTTCAAAACACGAATGAATGCATGGAACCTGAGAGGTTTCAGTCTCTTAATAATAATAAAATAAATTAGTAAAGGATATCCTTTAGATGATGAAACGGCTCGATTTCTTGCGGATTCGTTTTACAATGCCTTTATGAAAATTTTTGTTCTTCTCAGTTTTGGTTGCCAGGACTTTCAATGAAGGGACAGAAATCTCTCAGATTTCGTTTAGAAATATAAAATTGTGTTTTGAAGATTAACCGAAGCCCTATGCGTTTGGAAAGACCTGAGGGTGAAAGTAAATGACAGAAATGCTATTTTTAGGTGAACTGTTCCTTTAAGATTGATTTCAACTCCCTCATTCACTGTCGTCACAGGTGAATGGAAAGCTTCAGTCGATTATTGTGCTTTTTGTAAAAGTTTTTGGGGTTTTATTATTATTTTTATTTTATTTTACTCAAGTTATTTTCTTCTCAAATAGCAAGAGCTATATGTGTTATGGTAATTTCTTAAAGCCATGTCTGTGCAATCCTGAGTTAGTTTTTATTTTGTTTTGAAGGGAGTCTTAATTTCAACAACGAAATTGTATTGTATTGAGAAACCAAAATGGCTCTTTGTGAAAATGTCCAGGCCTTTCAATGAAGCCATGCATGTTAATTGCTAACTTAATTCACTGTGCCTACTGTGAAAGTAGATCATTATACAATGCTTTACACTATAGATCTCCCAAAAACATTACACTACAAGCTTACTCTTCAAGAAGTGCAATAGAAGTTCATTAGATGAAGCGCCAATGGTTTTTCCTACTTCTCAAAAAATGTTTGTATTAAAATAGAAACTAGGCTGCATTTTGTTGCAAAATCAGTATTTTGTACCATTTCAAAAGCTTCAGATCAACTACAAGCAGCTAAAACTTTAAAAAGCAATTAAGAGTCCTCTCACTGGAGATTTCCGAGGCAGGGCCTCATTAATGGCAATCAAATGCTTGAAATATTGAGCAAAATAAAATCTGCATCCTTGCCAAAATCACCTGCAGCAGTTATATATTATATTATATTATGTGTTAGGGAAGGGGTTTTCCCACCATCAGATGGATGAACAATGCTATTAATTCAGTTCTGCCACTTTAGCAGTGAATGTTTGTTAAATTAAACATCAATCTCATAACTTAAGGTGAAATATTTACTCTGAAATGTGGGTGATCGGTTATAAATTCAATATGCAATATGCAATTTAGATGAAGGACCCTGATGTATTATTAAAGAGATTGGAGGTTGATGTGCTTTTGTGGCACATACAAGTTCATATACTTGAGATAGTTTAGCACCAAAAATTATTTTACTCAACGGTATATATGAGCAAATGTCTTTTGTAGACTAGTGGAGTTGGGGATAAATATAAACTGGTTTTAGAAAAAGGTGTTATTGCACTAGAGGCAATGATCTGATCATATTTACCATGTAAACAAGTGTTTTGATCATATCCTTATGATGAGAGACCTAGCCTGTTTAGATTTATTCGCAAGTAAGCCCTAGGTTTTCCAACGTTTGCATGGCATTATTTTATATTTATTAATACTCTTATTACTGCATATTAAAGGCTATAGTAAGAAGCCATTGTGACAATCATCTTAATGTAAAGTTGGACAGGAAGTATGCAAATTGACAACCAAAGATTTGTACAATAAGAAATGAAGAGGTGGATGGTTGGATTGAATATGAATAGCTTGCACTGCACACACAAATCATTTTTATTTGAAATGCTCTGTAAAAAAAAAAAAAATTACCAAATACTAAAAGGTCTTCATAGAAATCTTAAGATTATCAAAGGGACCAAGAGTTCATTTCGATTTTAGCCATATTTGTTGCAATTATTGGCTATTTAAAATTTCAAGTTTGTGTTATTTTAATTTTAATTTTATTTTTTGTCTTGTTACTTAATGTTTACATATGCTGTGCTCCCTTTTGTTTTGTTTAACCAAATCACAAATTGTCTTTATTATTTGAGGAATGTTTCTGTTATTTTATGTGTTGCATTGCACCGTCTGTTTCAAGGCCACTGTGTGTGCGTTTCATCCTCATTTTGTGTGTTTGTGCATGAATGGATGTTTACTTCGTTTAAGCAAAGATTTCTGTCATACATTTCTGAAATAAATTTTCTTTATTATAATCATTGTCCCTTGGTTCATTTTATATTTTAAGTCATTTTGTCAGAATTGAGTTTTTCATTCATCTACTCCTGATGCTGATGCTTTAATTACATTTCTCTATTTCTATTTGTTTTACTTCATGCATGTTTATGAATTCTTATTTTTGCTGCACCTCAAAAACACTTAGTCTAAAATGATTAGGTTAATATGAATACGTTAAAATTTTCTCTCTATAAAAATACCCCCAAAAATTCTGAATTTACAAAAAATGTGCTGTGACCCTTCCGTCCTTCCCCCTCCTCTCTTTCTTATCCATCTGTTTTCAAATCTTGTTACCACCCTATTCCCTGTTCTTGTAGTCCAAAGAGCTGCAGATAAAGCGTCAGTTCCAGGACACATGTAAGATCCAAACGCGTCAGTATAAAGCTCTGAGGAACCACCTGCTGGAAAACACCCCGAAGTCGGACCACAAGGCCGTGCTGAAGCGTCTCAAAGACGAGCAGACTCGTAAGCTGGCTATTCTGGCCGAGCAGTACGACCACTCCATCAACGACATGCTGTCCACACAGGCTGTGAGTAAGGCAAGGACACATGAATCACAATTCCCATCCCACTCTGTCCACCAAAACCCCTCACTCAGACCCACACCATCATCAATGACATACTCTCAACACACTTCATGGTAAGGTTTATCACCATACATCTGATCCAAGCAGCCGCAGCTCAACGCCAGAGTTCCCCTGCTTCACTGACCCTTGGCTTTTTGTGCCGTTTCTCTCCAGCTGCGATTGGACGAGACGCAGGAAGCGGAGTATCAGGCGCTGAGGATGCAGCTGCAGCAGGAGCTGGAGCTGCTCAATGCATACCAGAGCAAAATCAAGATGCACACAGACACCCAACACGAGAGGGAGGTGAAGGACCTGGAGCAGAGAGTGTCCATCCGCAGAGCCCTGCTGGAACAAAGGGTAAAGGCTGACTGATCCATGACTATGGCCATGTTGGTAGACAAAAGGAAACTGTGAAGCAGTGGTTCTCAACTGGTTAAGCATCAAGTTGCAACTCTAAAATGTCCATGAATTCATTTATGGGTTGCATGATATATATCAGTACCATTTCAGGTATCCTGAATTTAATGTATTTTTAAAATCCATCTATATTTGTTGATATTGAATATTTAATTGTTCATGCATATATATTATTTTGTTAAAATTATCTTTACCATGATCTAACACTCGCATATTAATTTTAAAAACGAATAATGTAGCATGGGAAAATATAATCTAATGTCAATATATGTTATTTTATACTGTACAACTATAAAATCGTCAATATTCACGTTTAACATTTAAAAATAATTTAAACATTTTTTCTTATAAAACAGTGTTTATGCATATCTCCAATTTTTTCACTTAAGTACCTTTACTGTCATTTAACACTTGCTTACAATTAACATTTAAAAAAACAAACGCACTTTGATCTATTTTATCTTTAACTTTTAAAAAAACATTTTTATAAGCAGTAAAATGGTGAATAATTTATCCATTATTTTATACTGTTCATTCTAATATTGTAATATCTGTATTCAATTGATTCATTTAAGGTCAAGTTTTTTGGTTATTTGCTCCTCAACATAATTATTGGCTAATTGGTATCGGCTAGAATGTTTATATTGGTGCATTGCATTCCAATAAGATTTGGTCATTTGTTGGTATGTTTTAAATCATGTTGCATTGTTTTGAAACACTAAACAGGCTTATCTTAAAAATTGTATGGTTTCATGCTCTATACAATCAGTAATGATTCATTAATTTCATAATTAATTTCCAAAAACACATTATGGGAGGCACAAACTAAGTTTAAACCATATGCACCCATATTTAACATTGTTGGTTGTTTTTACCAGTGATATTATGCAAGTGGTGAATTTGTATTAATTCAACTCACAATTTATTTTGAGTAAACTAGAAGTTAAAGTTGCAATGAAACAGAAGTAGGTGTTGGGCAGGGACTTAGTTCAATGCATTGATTGGATTTTGAGATGTGGGCATTCCACTCCAAACTGGAGACAGATGAGCGCAAGCTTTTAGAAACTGAGTTTAAGATGACTTAACAATTGAAGAACTCTGTACACACCGCCAGAAAAGTCTGTTTTCACCAGAAGGTCCAGTTATGACAATTTGATTAAAGATTACAAAGGTAAAATGGTTTTTAAAAATGTAATTTTTACCTTAAAGGCACAATATGTAAGTTTTCGCCACTAGAGGGCGCATATCCAAAACAAACAAATTCGTGTGGAATCATCTTTATCCCCACAGCCGATGCAATCCTAACGGGAATCTGGCAGAAATCATGTTCACGGATGAGTTTTAATTATTTATTAACGTAGAAGAATGAAGCAGGGTGAGACTGAAAGCTGTTGAAGTGAAACATGGTCGCTGAACGAGCGCAACACATGGCTCGAAAGCAGCGGAGCTTTTATTATGCCACAGTCGTCCGCTCCTTCCAGACGCGAGTATGTGGGGTAAAGCAGCGCTGGTTTATCTTAATAGATACATTTGAAGGATCTGTTATAATGTTACTATAATGTGCGGTCGTCACCTGTCTAATAAAACGCATAACATATTAAAGCATCTTTGGTGTTTCCATGTTTTGTAAAAAAGCAAAACGGGAAATCGAGGGGTTATGACATCACTAGCAGGCGACACAATGACACTATAGATGGATCACTAGTTAAATTTCTTATTTCTCTGGATTTAAACTTTCTTCGAAACATTTGGGGAAATGCAAGTACACAAGTCAGCTAATTATATAGCACTGTTCCAGTGTTTTTTGGATATTTTAATAAATAAATCTTACATATTGTGCCTTTTTTAAGATCTAAAATGTGGATTTAGAAAATCAATCCGATTTTTCTATCCTTACTGTGCATGATTATAAGTTGCACTGGAATCAGATCGAACAGTTTGCTCACGACACACCAGTTGAGGACCACTCTCATAAAAGTGTAATTCTGACATCCGTGGATCTGTTTCTCCAGATCGAGGAGGAGATGCTATCCCTGCAGAACGAGCGTTCGGAGCGTATCCGGTCCCTTCTGGAGCGCCAGGCGTCTGAGATTGAGTCCTTTGACTCCGAGAGCCTCCGCCTGGGCTTCAGCAGCTTGGCTCTAACTGGCATCCCCTCCGAGGCCCATCCCAAGCAGGTCTACCCGTCCAGCCAGACTCCCCGTCTGTCCAGTCACTGGAGCCATGGTGGGGCTCCCCAACCCCACTCCCGCAGGGGTCCCAGCAGGGCCGAATCCTCCTCCTCTTCCCACGTCCTGGGATTAGCTCGAGACGGGCCCCTCCACCACTCCTCCCGGTCCTCGTCGTCATCCTCTTCATCCTCCTCGTCCTCCCATCACAACCGCCTCCACCTTCCCCAGCACTACCATCACCAGAGCACGCCACAGCTGTACAGGGAGAGAGAGAGGGATAGAGAGAGGGAGCGGGAGAAAGAGAAGGAGTGGGGCGGAGGGAGCAGGGGGGACCTCGCACACCCCCACGTCTTCTCCCACCACCTTCCCTCCCGCTCCTCCTCCCAGTCCCTCGCTCTCCTCCCTCCTCCTCCTCCCGCACCACCTTCCATCACACTGTCGTCCTCTTCCGCCCAGTCCTCGTCCTCTCAAGGAGTGTACGGAGGAGGCGGAGGAGGGCTGGTGGTGCGAGGTCCCAGCCTGATGGCGTTGAGGAACAGCCCGCAGCCCCTGCGGAGAACCGCGTCCGGCGGTGGAGGGCCTGGTGGTGGAGACGGAGTCCTCAGCCGAAGTACCTCGGTCACCTCGCACATCTCCAACGGATCCCACCTCTCCTACTCTTAAGGGAGCCGAGTAAGAGAGCTCAGGCTCGCTTTCTTTCTGTGTTTTAAGCGCCAGTTGAATTCGTCCAAGCCGTTGCAATACGAGCGAGAGCACATTTTACATGTCCTGTTGCTTTCGTGTCTCCTTGCTCGTGGTTGTTGTTGTTTTTTAATAATAATAATAATAATAATAATAATAATAAAAAAGCGTGAAACTGGCTTGGAACATCACCACTGCCTTTAAGATGTCTTAAAGGGATGCTGCGCAACTACTTTTGTGCGACGGGGAGAATTCGTACATGCACACAACGACAGTATGAACACAGAATGTTTATATCAGTCAGACTTTATGAATACATTTACGTCTTTGGGAGTTGCTCCAATGCATGAGATTTAATGTAGTAAATACATTCGTATTTAAATGTTATACAGTCACATTTGAGATGTAAAGGCTCGTTAACAAAGAACGATAACTATAGAGATTGTTTTAAAAGACATGTCCACACCACAGCTTAAACAATAACGGCAAAGAGGAATGATGCCGTCTGTTGGTGTGGATGCTAATTGAGCAATCCTTATAATTATCGTTCTTATTGTGAGTGGGCCTTAAGGCTACCTTTACAAATCATTGGCTGCATCCGAAATCGCATATATCCCTGGAACATAGTAGGCGAAAATAATGTGCGAAAAGATTTGTATGTCCGAAATCACAGTATTCATGAAACAACAGGTGATAAGTTCCCAGAGCACATACTGTTCCCTGCGAGATTCTGAAGTGTGCATCTAATGGACGCTTTACTATCCCATGAGTCTCGGGAGAGGATTTATTAACGGGGACTCAACTGATGTTGGAAGGTCACATGATAAATTTACTTACTCAAAATGCGGTTTCGGACGCAACCATGACTTTTAGAGTCAATCGCCCACCAATTGGATCTTTTATTGTGTGTGTGTGTGTGTATATATATAAATATTAATATATAGTATCTAAAAGTGTTGAAGCATTGTGTCCACCGTTTTCTATAGCAATTATGACTATCGACATTTTGATAATGTGAACAGAATAGACCTAACATTAAATTGTAGAAATTGGATCTGGACGGCATGCATCACAAAACCATGTTTGATGTCTTCATGAAAACATTTAAAAAAAATTCTCCAAGCATCTGGTTGTGAAGGATGTGAGCATTTTTAGAAGCAAGAAAACTGTCGGGCCTAGTGTGCGTTATGGTTATTAATACATGAGTGTTAATAATTGTTATTAGTCTGTTTGTGTGCATTGTCTGAATGGGACGCGCACTGGTAATATTACCACTTTTGTGCACAAACACACCAAAAAAATACGTTTTAAAGGCTTGGATAAGCATCTTTTAACTCAAACCTGAGACAATAAAAACAGACTTGATTTAATTACCAAGGGTTACAATCACTAATGTTTTGGGGGGTGGGGGAGAACTGAATGGTTTATTATTTTGAGCAATGAGAGGTAGGGTGCATTTATCGAAACTCTCCAGGACAGGCAGGTGCAGTAATTCATCAAACGATGGAAGACTCTTCTTTACAATGAACTTCGGAGGAAAACATGGCAGCTGATTTAGCTGTACTTCTGTGTAAATCGAAGCGGTTTTCTCACAGACACTTTCAGAGACATCGAAGAAGAACCAAGAGGAACTTAATGAACTCCGAAATCAAGCGAGGAACACCAGCTCTCTCTGTATAACCTACTACTTAATGCTTGGTCTAAAGTAAAACAGTGCATGCAGAACTTCTAATGTTTCGAGGATGTTGGATATAGTGTTTGGAGGGCCAATGAGATTGTACCATTGAATGGACTGACTTGTTTGTGAGATATGGTGGGATGTTACTTCATGATCTTTGGACAGTGATCCCAATATAATGTTGAATGTTAGAGCTAAAATTGCAAAAGCAAGTCCACAGGCAGGTTAAACTCCATGGTGGTAAAGGAGGCTCTCCTAGTTTGTCTGGAGTGAGGTGTTGAGATCTGTGTATGTATATGTTGACTGTGAAACAGGTTGTTGGGTCAAAGTGGAGGTTTTACTGAGAGGACATTTCAGAAACATGTTAATTACTGTGGTTTGAAGGGAGGAAACGTGGAAGAAAAATAAACGCGAAGCAATTTAAATGACAATAAATTGATATTGACGTGGATTTGTCTCGTGTTGTCTTTATTTGCACATTTGCACAGTGGAATCATTCCTAAACAAACTTGAGTTAATGAACATGTAAGCGTCACTGTATCTGACATTGTTATCTGGCATCAATGACAAATCCGTGAAAAATCCTCTATGCGTCACTGCGACGTGCCCTTTAAGAGCCGCTCGAGCTGCTGCGTGTGTAGTTTCTCCCCTAGTCGGTTATTTATTTATTTATTAACGAGACTGAAACAGAGTACAGTGTTATACATGAAAACTGAATTAAATCATGTACGTTCAGGATATAAAGCACATGCTCGTCTTAACTTTGAACAGTTTTATTTGAAGTTTTTTGGACATGTGCAAAACAGATGCAAAGTAAATATACAACGGTTTTTTTGGGGAGGACATTAATTTTATTTTTCCGATATAATATGATAACTTTTTGCTTACACAATTTGACTGAGCATATATAATACGTGCATCCACTTAGGATTTGCTAAAGTTATATATATCTATATCTTTAACCGACAATGAAAATACTGCATTCAAATATTGAGAGAACGTCTTTCCAAAATATTTTTATATAAATGGACAAAGATAGGCCCAGTGCAGATTAATAATAAATATATAAATAAGGCACTACAATAAATATGTTACTGATTACACATTTGGAAATTCTGCAAGGAATGGTATTCATTGATTTACACACACGCAACAAAAAAGATATATATACACGTTTTATTTCTCTTTTTTTTATGTAGTGCAGATCAATTTGGAGTGTCTTATAGCTTAATTTATTATTGTTGTTTGTAATTACATTATGTAAATTCAGTAAAAACTCTATAGAAAGCACAAGCTTTATTAGGTATAAGTTATACATTTGGAAATTATAAGTTACTTTTTTATGTTACTACACATTTTGACTGAGCATATGAAACTCAGCCAAGAACAGTGTAATAAAATGCAAATTCTACTAATGGCTACTAGGGATCTACTAAGGCTATATAAAAAAACGTATACTTAACCAGAAATGAAAATACTGCATCCGAAATTAGAATATTGCGTCTTTCCGAAATATGTTTATTTGAATGAACCTCGGTCAGCGGAGTGCAGTCACGTGATGTCACTGTTTTTCTGTCGGCTCATCTTCTGACAGGAAGCAGGAAAGCGACGGAAATAGGAGGAGAGAGAGAGCCATCCCTTTAACAACAACTGGGACATAGCGGAGAGAGGAAAAGGAGAGGAGGGGGTAGAAGAAAGAGGAATTAAAAAAGAAAAGGAAGAAAGAGACAGGGAAGGGAGGGAGAGAGAGAGAGGGCGCGCGATAAAAAAAGAAAGATGACATCCTGTGAATTGAAGCGCCGAGGTGGAGCGGCGGGCTGCGGCCGGGCTCGAGTGTTATTCGTCCGGGTCACGGCTTGAAATCGACAGCGAGGCTTCGACAAACACCCGAACGGCCTGTCGAGGGGATCGAGGAAAAACACTGATTTATCCATAGTTTCAAATGCGTCAAGCGCATTACATCTAACCGCTGTTTTAACGTCTATATGCATCAACTCCTGTTTTATAATGCATGGTGTAAGAGTGTAGAAATTACGTTTATTGCTTCCGATGTTTAAAGTCATGCAGATGAATAAATAGCGCGTTGTTGTGATGTATCGGTTAAAGTTGCATAAGAGCAAAGTAAACACTAAATAGCTTGTCTGCTAATCTGAGCCGTTCATTAAATAAAGTGATTTGGAGAAGAGTTTAAAAAAACAACAACTAAACACTGTTTGCAAACTACAGAAGATTTATAGTACGTTATTAATCTCGAGGATCGTGTAGTTGATTATAATATTCATCGCCGGGGAACAAAATGGATGCCTCGTGGAGTAATTTTCTCTTCCAGGTGAGACTGAACATGGTTTTGTTCGTGTGTGTTTATTTACAAATTGATGTGCAATTCGTATTGTTACAAAACATTTGCGTAGGTACAATAAATGCTCCTACACTGTTGAAGTTTGAATTCAAACTTAGTACTTTGTGATTGTTCTTTCCCAGACCACACCCTCCCAGAGTCAAGTGGAGGGGACCCTCCAATCAGAGCTTATGCCTGGCCACACGTCATCTCCTCAAGCCCCGCCCACCGAGCACATAGCTCCGCCTCCATCGACAGTGGACACTGCTGCTCTCAATGAGGACCCTGTACCTGGTGTGTGAGAGCGAGGGATGGGGGGGATGAAGAAGGGGAGGGAGGTTTGGAGAGGAGTGAGGAAGCTGGTGGGGAGGGGTTGGAGGTTTTCTGTGACTCCTCAGTGTTCCTCTGTGATCACATAGAGCCATGCAACTGGGAATATAGGCATGTTATCTTCAGGAGGTCAGGCTTTCCCGATATGGAAATTCGTATAGAGAATCTAAATGAAATTTGTGATTTTTAAAATCGAATTAATCAGGAACAAACAAAAGTCAAAAGGTGTGTCTGTACAGAAAAAAACATATTGCAAACTGTTTTTGCCTTATTTTAAGTCACTTTGGTAAGTTACAGTACTTTTTAGAGTTTTTGGGACAGATTTCCCTGGAAATTGCATGCTTTTATCATTCGTCTGAACATAATAACATCATAAATGATTAATTAATTAAAAAAAATTATTAATTAAAGAAGGCCAGGCTAATACTCAAGGGCGTAGGTTTCATTTTGACATTGGTGGGGACATAAGAGCTAGTTAACAACCTTCTCTTGCGTGTATGATTGACTTCTGACCAGTTTTTAATGTCACCATAAGTCTTTATTTATAGTAATGGTAGCTAATATACTCTAATTCATAACGAGAGCTTTTAATTTTAGCATATTCATCAGATAATTAATACACAATTTTGATTATGTAAAACCAACGTTTCAGCAGTATTGTTAAGATGTTTTTGTTGGATTGTTTGAATACTCAAAACAGAATACAGCTAAATATAATAATTCATATGTGTGGTCACAAAAATAGTATATGCAGTGAGTATCTTCAACTGACTCAACCTTGAACCGAAAGCAAGAAGTGAACGTCTTTATTAAAACGCAAAACAACAGTTTGCATCACATTTTTTTTTTAAGCTGGTACAAAAGCAGATCTCTATACCAGTTAGTATGAATCACAAAATGACGCCAAAAGTCATGTCAGAAAGTGTGTCCATAAAATGTACTATCATTTTCACGGGCAAATTCTAGTGATTTCAGTAGAAATTCTCATGAAAAGGAATTTCTCGTAAGGGCAACAGACTTCTCCACATGGATTTCGCAATGGGTCAATTTTCGCCCGGTCAAAAAGTAATTTCAGAAGAATTTCATGTGGGAGCGAAAGATTTATCTTTTGACTGCAAAATGTACTTTAAATTCTTGGAAAATCATAAGTGAAAAAGTATCTAAAGGTGCAGTCAAATTTACCGTCATTTGGCGAACTTTTACAGGCGTAATCCAACCATTTTAGTATGGAATCCACTCGATATAGATTTTCGCTTTTCAGATTTTGCAGCAGGTTCAATCTGGTCCTTCGAATTAGCTGCAGTGATCAACATAACGCTGTTTGGTTTGAAAGTGATTTCGCTTTACTATTGGCAATATTCAAAATAGCCATTTTTCACTGGCAAAATTTTGCAGAAATTCCTATAGTCATATAGTGTGTCTGTAAAGAGCATTCTTTTAATTTATTATTGGCGAAATGCAGTCCTTTCAACTTAAATCTGCACATTTGAAAGTTTCACCTGAATGTTAAAGATTTCTCAATGGGTTTGAGTTTGCTACGGATTTGCCATTTAGATCTTAGTTTTAAAAGTGACACCGTATTAGACCCTCATCCTATTTTGCCCGTAAAGTTTAGCAAAAATTCTTGAAAAGTCATTAGTCAAAAAGTATGGTGGTAAAAATTCGTTCACATTTATTGTTGTCCAGCAAATTTTTTATGGGCGAAACCTTTAATCCATCTGATTGGGATTGCATAAGGGTGAAAAAAAATCCACATGCAGATTTTACAAGAAGTTCAAGTTGGTCACTGTAATTTCGCAAAAAAACCAAAAACTTGCTAATGTTACCTTAATTCTCTTCTTAATGTTTAGTAACGTTCAGTTTTGTCTCTTCCTCCCATCAGTGAAGCCAGTGTCCAGACCGGCCCGCGCAGCTCATATCTGCTCAATTTGCAGCAAGCAGTTCAAAAACAGCTACAACCTGCGGCGCCATCAGTCCGTCCACACCGGTATCCGCATGAAGGGGGGGTCCCAGAGCCAAGAGGGCGTGGCTAAAGAGAGTGCCGAAAGACAAACGGTCCCCCTCTCTCTCCTTCACCTCTCCATACCCCAGCAGCAAACCCAAACGCTGACCACTCTTGCTGTTCTGCCCCCTCCACACACACAAGTCCTGGCCACTCAGGATGGAAACAATGTTGTGATGGAGAGCGTGACTTCCACTGTGACCGCCCTCCCGCCTCCGGCTGCTGTTGTCATGGCAACAGGGGAGCCTATACAGGTGGGAATCCGAATGTGTTTTCAGAATCTGCTTCACGTGGCATACAGTGAATCACAAATGATGCCATACAGTTAGACATGTGCCAGTATTCGGTCATGCGATATATCACGGTAATGAATATGCACAATATTATAATCGTGGGCACTTCTAAATACTGTCAATAAGTATATATAACAAATTATTCAGAATTTGGAATGCATATTAAGAATACTTTTGGTCAGAATGCACAACACCACTGTATGCTGCTTGAAAGACATGTGTGCGCTCTGATGTAAACAAGCACGCATGAGAAGCACATGGGAACATGTGAGAGACGCACTGAATGAAAGCACATTCACTCTCTGACAGCAGATGGCGCTAAACTGCAGACAATGTGGCCCTTTCCCTGGAAACCCCATAAATAAAGCAGCCTAAGAAAAATGTTATTTAACTTTTTGTACTGTATTATAACCACTTTTTTAAAACTGAATGTCAATTCCGTGATAATACCGTATACCGTGATGAAAGCATTAGCAATTAATCGCGGCATGAAAATTTGATACCTTACATACAGTTAATGATTTGTTCACATGTAGAAGTAAGCTTATGCAAGCCATGGTTTTACTGTCACTTTAGACTGTTACAATGTGTTTGAACATCTATAAGTATAGTATTTTAAACGTATATCTTCAAAAGCTTTTTACAAAAAAACCTGACATCAGGATTGAATTACAATGTTTGCACACTTCCACAATTGTGTATGTGTGCAGGCCATGCAAAATTATGATGTCACTTTTGTGCACTCGTGGAAGTATGAACCAAGTTTCGGGACATTCTTCAGACTTAAATAATCTTCTCTTTTCGCTGCTACTCCTTCAGAGGCCAGTAACCCAGAACCCCAACCCTGTGCGTAAAAACCACGCATGTGAGACGTGTGGGAAAGCCTTCAGGGATGTGTACCACCTGAACAGACACCGGCTCTCCCACTCGGACGAGAAGCCATTTTCCTGCCCCATCTGCCAGCAGCGCTTCAAGAGGAAGGACCGCATGAGCCATCACGTCAGATCCCACCAGGGAGGCGTGGAGAAACCCTACGTGTGCCCGCACTGTGCTAAAGCTTTCTCGCGGTAGGACAGACACTGAGATCGTCTTAGTTTCACACTACTGACTCATTTGACTGTGAATGACATGTTTCTCCCTCGATCTCTCAGGCCTGATCATCTCAACAGTCATGTCCGACAGGTCCACTCTTCAGAAAGACCCTTCAAATGTCCGGTATGGAAGTTTGTTTTGCAATTTTGTAATTGATTTACGCTGAAGAAAAGGCCTTTTCTTGATTATAGTGCATTCTTAAGGTTAGAGGTTGCAAAATATTCAGATATATATCATTAGATATATTCATACTCGTGATATTCGGTTCTATGAGCTTAATGTATAATAGCTGTTTATATCTTACGTGTCTTTCTGTTAATGTTGCAGTACACACAAATTGTTATTGTTTTATTTAATAGTGTGAAGATCTTTTTATTTGAACGTGTGACCGGTAAAGGACCTTGTATACCATGGTAAAGTAGTTGTAACGTGAAGATGTATGTTGTTTGTTACAGACGTGTGAATCGAGCTTTGCCACACGTGACCGTCTGCGTGCTCACATGATCAGACATGAAGAGAAGGTTCCGTGTCACATCTGTGGAAAACTGCTGTCTGCAGCCTACATCACGGATCACATGAGAGTGCACAACCAATCACAGCATCACTCCTGCCATCTGTGCAACCGCAGTGAGTATCTGTCTGTCTGTCTATCTATCTGTTCTTCTATCTATCTATCTATCATCTCTTTTTCTGTTGTTCTGTCTATCTGTTTACCTATCTATCTATCTATCTATCTATCTATCTATCTATCTATCTATCTATCTATCTATCTATCTATCTATCCATGTATCATCTCTCTTTCTTTTGTTCTATCTATCTATCTATCTATCTATCTATCATCTCTCTTTCTGTTGTTCTATCTATCTATCTATCTATGTATCATCTCTCTTTCTTTTGTTCTATCTATCTATCTATCTATCTATCTATCTATCTATCTATCTATCTATCTATCTATCATCTCTCTTTCTGTTCTATCTATCTGTTCTTCTATCTATCTATCTATCATCTCTTTTTCTGTTGTTCTGTCTATCTGTTTACCTGTCTGTCTATCTATCTATCTATGTATCATCTCTCTTTCTTTTGTTCTATCTATCTATCTATCTATCTATCTATCTATCTATCTATCTATCTATCTATGTATCATCTCTCTTTCTTTTGTTCTATCTATCTATCTATCTATCTATCTATCTATCTATATATCATCTCTCTTTCTGTTGTTCTATCTATCTATCTGTTCTTTTATATCTATCTATCTATCATCTCTCTTTCTGTTGTTCTATCTATCTATCTGTTCTTTTATATCTATCTATCTATCATCTCTCTTTCTGTTGTTCTATCTATCTATCTATCTATCTATCTATCTATGTATCATCTCTCTTTCTTTTGTTCTATCTATCTATCTATCTATCTATCATCTCTCTTTCTGTTGTTCTATCTATCTATCTGTTCTTTTATATCTATCTATCTATCATCTCTCTTTCTGTTGTTCTATCTATCTATCTGTTCTTTTATATCTATCTATCTATCATCTCTCTTTCTGTTGTTCTATCTATCTATCTATCTATCTATCTATCTATCTATCTATCTATCTATCTGTTCTATATCTTTCTATATATCTATCTATCTATCTATCTATCTGTTCTTCTATCATCTATCTGTCTATCTCTCTCTCTATCTATCTCTCTATCTGTCTACCTCTATCTATCTATCTATCTATCTATCTATCTATCTATCTATCTATCTATCTATCTATCTATCTATCTATCATCTCTCTTTCTGTTCTATCTATCTGTTCTTCTATCTATCTATCTATCTATCTATCTATCATCTCTTTTTCTGTTGTTCTGTCTATCTGTTTACCTGTCAGTCTATCTATCTATCTATCTATGTATCATCTCTCTTTCTTTTGTTCTATCTATCTATCTATCTATCTATCTATCTATCTATCTATCTATCTATCTATGTATCATCTCTCTTTCTTTTGTTCTATCTATCTATCTATCTATCTATCTATCTATCTATCTATCTATCTATCATCTCTCTTTCTGTTGTTCTATCTATCTATCTGTTCTTTTATATCTAGCTATCTATCATCTCTCTTTCTGTTGTTCTATCTATCTATCTATCTATCTATCTATCTATCTATCTATCTATCTATCTATCTGTTCTTCTATATCTTTCTATATATCTATCTATCTATCTATCTATCTATCTATCTATCTGTTCTTCTATCATCTATCTGTCTATCTCTCTCTCTATCTATCTCTCTATCTGTCTACCTCTATCTATCTATCTATCTATCTATCTATCTATCTATCTATCTATCTATCTATCTATCTATCTATCTATCTATCTATCTGTTCTTCTATATCTTTCTATCTATCTATCTATCTATCTATCTATCTATCTATCTATCTATCTATCTATCTATCTATCTATCTATCTGTTCTTCTATCATCTATCTGTCTATCTCTCTCTCTATCTATCTCTCTATCTGTCTACCTCTATCTATCTATCTTTCTATCTGTCTACCTCTATCTATCTATCTATCTATCCCTCCCTCCCTCCCTCCCTCCCTCCCTCCCTCCCTCTCTTTCGTGTTCAGTCTGCTGTGACAGTTTTCTTTAATTGCATAAACAGAAACGTTTGTACATAATAAGATCATCTGATAATGATCATTGACGAGTTATGATGAGGTCATCAGGACGAGCAGCAGTGCTTCACTCCCAGTCTTGCCCCGTCAGGTTTCACCACGCTGACGTACCTGCGGGTCCACGCTCAGAAGCACCACGGTCAGGAGTGGAAGGACAGCGGCGGAGGCTTCGGCACCTCGGGCTCCGGAGGGGTCCTGGTCTGTCAGCTGTGCGGCGTGCACTGCAAGACCCCCACACAGCTGCAGGGCCACATGGGTACCCACAACCCCCCTGTGAGTGACCCTCACCCCACCACCACCACCACCACCACCACCAGTGAGGCGGTGCCCGGCAGCATGGTCACCCTCTGCAACATGGTGTCGGCTCCCACGGTGTTCGTGAGCGGGAACACGGTGGTGGATCTGCTGGTGACCGACTGCTCCAGCATCATCCCACAACCTCAGAGCTAGCAGAGCAGGCCTGTAGTGCACACACACATGCAACACACACACAGCCATTTATTACACAACTTATTACACTAAAGAAGCCAAGGAGAAACTGTGAAGAACGGCATTCTGAGTGAAAGTTGCTCATGTTTATGACATGCACACACACATACAATGACAACTACTGTAGCATGATAGATTTTAAAAGAACACCTCTCGATTATGCAGACATATTGAGACATATAGTCGCTTTACATGTATCCCTCTCAAAACCAGATAGTTAATATGAACAATTTCTTGTCTTGCTGAGGAGGCAGGAGGACGGTTTGGTCTTCCTTTAGCTATCTTGGCTCAACAAGAAGGATCAGGGCATAAAGGCTGCAAAAGAGACTTATGGGGCTGATTTTTTTATTTTAAATGTGCAGTTCACCCAAACATGAATCATTCACTCCCCTTCATGAAGACGCCATGACTTTATATTACAAAATGGAGCTTTTTTTTTTTCCTTTTTGGAGCTTGACCGTCTTTGGTGTCTCATTCATTTCAATCGCATGGAAGAGAGCAGCTCGGACATTCTGCTAAGTTTCTTCTTTTGTGTCCTACAGAACAAAATAAAGGCTCAAGGGTGAGTAAATGATGGGTGAACGTCGCACTGACTCAATCCACCGTTTCTCTTTCACGGGCTTCTTCTCTCTCTTTGACCTTCTCTGCTCTCTTGGCCGCAGGACTCTGATGATACTGTGATTGTGTGTTGCTACTGTATTTCTTCTGCCTGTAATATGATTTCCACTTTGTTTGCCAGACCTCCACTGCCATAAACTGGCATCAAGATCCATTCATAAGTAATAATAGCAGAAGAAGATCCGAGAGGTTGCATTAGATGAAAGAGGAAGGTTTGAGAGAAAAGGGAGTTGAATTGATAGTAATGTTCTACTGCCAGCAAAAACTGATTTGCATATACACACTGATACACAAACACTGTGTGATGGATGTTGTACCTGACATGTCCAGGTCATATTTCACCCCAAAATCAAGAGGAAGACAGAACAAACATTTCCTGACTTTTTAGGTCCGTAAAGATTTTTGTCATTGTGACATTGTTTTAATGAATTTGTGCACATTTCTCCTTTAGTTCCCAGAAATACATTTCGTAGTTCCAAAGTGTGAAGAAAAAAATAATAGTAATATTTCTACATTACGATTGAAAGTTTGGGGTTGGTAAGATTTTTTCCTATACTCATGAAGGCTGCATATATTTGATCAAAAAAAAAAAAAAAAAACAGTAAGGAAAAAGTAATATTGTGAAATATTATTAAAGTTTTAAGCAACTGTTTTCTATGTGAATATATTGAAAAATGTACTTGATCAAAGCTGAATTTTCAGCATCATTCCTCAAGTCTTCAGAGTCACATGGTATTCAGAAATCATTCTAATATGATGATTTACTGCTCAAGAAACATTTCTGATTATTATCGAAGAAAAACAGTTTTTGAACAGTTTTGAAAACTCTCTTCAGGATTCTTTGATGAATAGAAAGCGCCTTGCTTCATTTAATTAATAATATTCTTTAAATAATACCTTACTGATCCTAAAAATGTGTACTTTAAAGAAAAACATGTTTATTACTAATAGCGTAAAAATGTTCATGGAAATAATGTCAGAGTGCCAAAAATCTTAATAGTAGGGACGTGACCTGACCACGCAGTGGTGTCCGTACAGTACTGGCCAAATAATTAAACTCTGATTGAGTTTGAGTCTAACTGTGAAGTTGTCTTCATATATACATATTACATTCAAGCGGAAAAAACATCAAAACTGGCCCGACTGCTCAGAAATGGAAAGACCCAGATTTCACCTTCACTATCAGGTGCTTGCTTCTTTTACAGGACTGTCCTGAAGAGTTATTTAGATTTACTTTTTGGTTTTTGATGTTGTGTGAAATGTGATCAATCGTGTAATACACCGTTGATGAACGTAGTGCTATAGCATGCTTGTTTGAGTCTAATAATTTGGCCGTGACTGTACTGTGAGGGGTTTAAAATGCACACAATTCTCTTCTGCTTCTAATCCACGTGTCCATTTAGAAGAAAACAGGAGATATTGACAGTAGGAATCCTTTTTCTGAGACACACGACTAGGAAACTCAAAGACAGGGCTAATAGGATGTGTACTTCAGATATGTCCTCGTGTTATTTTTCTGAACAGCAGGCCGTCTGTTGTTACTGCTTCCTCTAAGACTTTTAGCAAATGCTCTTTTGTAGAAGATTGCTTTTCTTTCTTTCTTTCTTTCTTTTCTGTTGTGAATGTTTGAATGGTGCATTTAAAGAAGGGCTTAAAGATAAGTAAAACCCGAGGAAATCAAACTCTTTACTAGCTCAAGGTTTAAAAACGGTGGAGAAAAGACTCGTCTTGGTTCTTGGTTTTGTACTGGAGTGGTTTGTTTGATCAGTTTAGTGTTGGTACTGTATATCTGGTTATTCATGAGCTTAATTTTAATATGAGATTTGTTCTTCCTGTGTAGAAATGTAGTCGTTGTTAAAAGCTTCAGATCATATTTAGGTTCCTTATTTAAATTTAGCATTAAGCTGAAATAATACCTCTAATCTCTGTACAGCTCTGGCAATGCATCTCAATGCCTTATTGTATCTAGCGCATTTAATTCGTCAAACACTATTAAAATGATAGTCGATGAACCGGTAAAAAAAAAAAAGCAAAGTAGAATAATAATGGGATGTATTTATATTTATATTTTTATATTTCTTAAAAGTATGCATGTCTATAAACAGAGCAAAACAAATTGTTGATGCTTACCATGATCATGGATATTATGTTATTATTTTGTAGATGATGTAGATCATGTTATCATTTTGTAATTTTGACTATTAAAAGGAAATGGAGTAATCATATCTTGGGTCGTGTGATTTGTGTGTGTGTACAGTTCAGCGCACAGACCTCCAGTTCAATATAATAATAATCCATATGGGGATGCCTAAACTGCGTCGGTGGGAAAACGGGAAAAGTGAGACCAAACCCTGCGACGCTTTCTGATCTTCCTGAAGATGAATCTTTGTCTCTGTGTGTTGTAATTTATCCTGAGCACATCAATAATTCATGCAGCTTTGATGTGATCAAATGTGGAAGCTGGAATGCTGCCCATCCAGATCTCAGGACTGCAGGAGTCAATATTTGTGCCCTATCACTCATTTCTCATTATAGGCATATTACAATACATCCTTGCAGCGCTTCAACGCATGTTCAACCAAGAGATAAATTACAACGAATGATACAAGGCTGCACTGATATCTCTCAGACATTCAGAATAAAGCTTTACGCTATAAACCATAACATTTCAGATTCATTTAGCACGGACTCGTTTCTGTATTCTGGGTTTAAATCTTACATGGACTTATAGAATATACTGAACTGCATGTTGATCGTCTTAGTTACATGTATTTAGCATTCTAAACTCTCATTTGGTTTTGTTATGCTTGCATATATGTGAACCTCTATAGCCATATTTTCTAGTGTTGCAATGTTTAATTTGCTGTAATTTCTCCGTTTTGTTATTTATAGGAAAAAGCATTTAAATATGGCATTTTGGTGGATTGGTTTCTTTTATTAAAAGACAAAAGCTGTTCAGTCTTCTCATCACATTATAAACATTTCATATCAAATTAGCCATACTTTTTTTTTTTACTTTTTCACAAGAACGTCAAAAAATAAACTAAAAAGGAAAAAAAATGTTTGCATTATTGATAAAAAAAAAGAGTATGTTTAATTTGGAAACAATTTCATACCAATTGTTAAAAAAAAAAAGTACACAAAAAAACCCAGAGTATTGGAATATTACATTTGCCATAATTGCTTTTAAAGTGTTAATTCACCGACAAATGAAAATTATCATTAATAACTTAAATAAAATGTTCATTTTTGGTGAACTAACCCTTTAATCTTTAACTTCGAATCGATTATGCTTGTTTAGTATTAAATGTGATTTGTCTTAATAATTTCTAATAATCGAATCATCATTAGAATGGTTTCTAATAATTTTCTTCATAAATTCATAATTGCTGTCCCCTGCTCGTTTTTCATAAAAGTTTGCATATGCTCAATCCATTCAGTGTTTGAGAAGTCCAAAAGAGTCATTTTTATTTTATTAGATGCATTCAGACTTAATTCCAGTCTTAAAATTTCCAGCTACCAATGCCATCACACACTACTCCAAAATCAAAGTGTATCATATCTTTATTCCAGGACTGGGCAGACTGTAAATGCCTGAAAGAACAACAAATGTTTCCATCAGTATGGGAAGAGTTTGGGATACATTTAGACTCGAGGGATTGCCGCTGACGTTTTTATTCGTTTTCCCCAAAGCACTGCCACAATCTACTGACAAACAATTAGCAGATCCCACACGCGATCTCATTTTGTTCTCCTGAGGGACGAGCTCTCCGTTGCGCTCATTGTTTTTGTCGGACGGTCTGACGCGGATCTCGAGCCACACACAGCAGCAGCGACTGGTTGCGTCTGTTTCGGGAGGCTCGCGCGACGCGTTATTGATCACGAGCCGCTTGATTTATCCGGTAATGCAAGCAGTGCGGATGGTGATGGAGGCGCGCGCTGCTGTCCTCTGCGTGATCGATCATGTAGCTTCAGATCAGGGTGCAGACCGGACTTCATCGAGCAGCTCTAGTGACTGAAGCATCGCTAAACCGAGAGATTTCCGAGCGGGGGACTGAACGGAAAGCAGCTGCCACAGAATTATTCACCGCAAAGACACCGACTGCATGTACTCCGCACAAACCATGTCAGTGTGCACATCATGCAGCGGGACGCGAGCGTCGGCAGGCCGCTGAGCGTCACGTATGTTCATTCATTTGTTCATTCAGATCATGTTGCTTAATATGATTGTTAGTTCGTGTGGCACCGTCCCGTTAATCACGATGCATCCGAGCATTGTTATTCATTTGTCATGCAAATACACGAGCATTGTCTTCCATCAACCAATAACGTGACATTTCGAGAGAGGAACGTCGATATGCACGTTTGTCACGTCGTTATGGTTTGTGTGAAAGAATGGTCGACCATTTTGTGTGTAGATTGAGATACTCTTCTTCTTAAACCAGCGTTTTTCTTTTTGTGATTACATGATATAGCGCATTGCGCATTTTTGCCTGTTCCTGAGCCGGGATTCACGTGCTTTTGTTACATCAGCTGATTTACGAGCTGTAGATGAGACTCGAATCAATGGATGCTCGGCTGAAATATTCATGTAATAACTGTTTAATGAAGAGCACTGTGAAGCTGTGCAGAGCTCAAATGCGTTAATGATCATTAAATGTTTGTGTGTGTGTGTGTGTGTGTGTGTGTGTGTGTGTATATATATATATATATATATATATATATATATATATATATATATATATATATATATATATATAAATCTGTGTGTGTGTGTTATTTTTAAAAAATTTGTTTTTTCAGAAATTTGTATACATTTATTAATATATTCTGTAGATATTATTTTATTATGGAGCTGTGTTTTACAAATTCTGTATACTTATTGTAATTCATATTCATAAAAATATAACTTGTATTTAAAAAATTGAATTTTAAACCTAATTATTTATTTTATATTTAATATATTTATAGAAATGTATGTAATAATACACACACACAAACACACGTGTGAATTCTTACTAACTTCATAAATAGTAATAGTAATTCTAGTATAGTACGGTAGTAATAGGCCTATATTCAAACACAATAAATGTATAATAATGATAATAATAATTTAACTTAATTTATAAAAAAAAGTAATTTTTGCGGATCTTTAGCTGTTTTAATTATATATTTATATATAATATACATTTTTAACAATTTTAAACAATATTTTATCTGCTTACTACTTTAATACATTGTTATATATTTTAAAATACATTGCATATATATATATATATATATATATATATATATATATATATATATATATATATATATATATATATATATATATATATATGCATGCCTCAAATTCATAAAATAGTTTCAAGAGTGCCAATTATAACAGGTATTGTAGGCCTATTTTAGTATGTATGTAATGCATTTATTATAATATAATGCATTTATTTAGTGTATTGTTCATGTATAATATTGAAAATGCTTTTTGTGTAACAGTAGGTCGTATTGTATTAATAAAGGTCATGTGTGATCCAGGGCAATAAATGCAGGATATTATTGACTCTGATTCTGGCTGTGACATGTGACTCGGTTTGCATGTGTTAGACTTATGTTGCTTGTGACTGGCCACATGTGGCACCATATGGGGCGTACATAATAACTTGGTTTATGCAACACATTTGGGACTCAGGAGAATCCATTTTCCCTTCCTTGTTTGAGATGAGAGCTGTTCTTTATAATTGCTCTTCTGATTTGAATAGCTACTTGCTGTCCTATCGTTTGTTTGTTCATAACCCTTCAGGTTCTGAAGCTGTGTTTGGTTTCAGGAGCGGGAGCAGGACAGGAGAACTGTGGAGGGCTTTTCTGACCGCGGTAATATCGGAGTTCACCTACCAGGGACCATGTTGTCCATCTTAGCAGCGGGGTCTGTGTTTTTCCCAGGTCTTTTCCTCTTGTCTAAGCATTGTCTCAAATCCATCCCGGGACTGCGGTGGAACGAGGGCGATGCTGTCGTTGTTTCAGCCAGGTAAACATGGGGCAGGTTCGGCTAGGAGTAGATAGTGACATTTCCAACTGTCTTTGGATAGATCGAAACTTTTGGTGTATTGTTATGTTTTTAAGGTTGGTGTCGTCCATCCAAGCTATTATGGCTTCTACGGCTGGTTACATCATCTCCACTTCCTGTCAGGACATCATTGAGGACCAGTAGGTGCAACCCTCATCACTTTCTGCCATAAAATCAATGTGTATCAAATCATAAGCAAAACCGTTTTGGTGCTCTTTGTTCCTAATCACAAGAGACATAATGTGAACCTATTGATTTGTTAATGTATTTGTCAGTCAGTTTGTTTTAAATGCATGAACACTGTAAAAATAGAGATATGAGGGTGTATTTGTGCAGGCAGGCTTTAATGTGCTGAAGCTATCAACATGGTTTACTGTATTTTTAAACAAATAAATGTAGCCAACCCTAAACTTTTTAAAACTTTTTTTAAAAAAAACTCAACATTTAAGTGGTTTTATAATGGCTTTATTGCATATACACTAAAAAAGGCAACAGAATTTACAAAAAAAAATACAAAATAATTGTAATTAAAATAAAATAAATTGGTGAAGCTGATGAATTAGACATATAAAACTAAGAATATAAATGTTATATTTTCCAGATAATATTTTAAGAAAATGTTTTGACTTTAGTACAATGAGAACTTATTATGAATTATTTAATTTAGCCAGCAACATGTCTATATAATCTTGAATATTTAAAGTCTTTATATAGTACATGGTCTTTCTTTACATCTTTAAAAACGGGATCAAAGTTTTCAAACGCCCCTGTGGGGGGGGAAATGTACATTATTAAATGTAATCTGTACTCGCAGAGAATATAATCAATAAAATAATCATAACAAAATAAAATTCTTGATTTCAACTGATTGCATTTAATATGCATTTAAACTATTATACATTTTCATTTAATTTCCAAATTACATGCATGTTAGTATCTCTAAAAAATTACATTGAGTTAATAATTTTCATAAGTACTTTTTTTTCTTCACTTTTTCCCAAAGAAAGTCCTAGAGCTGCTTTCCTCACTGATTCTCAGCCCATCAGTCTGTGTGTTTCTTTCTCAGGCACTGGCTGACCAGCTCCTACATCCTGTTCGCTGTGCCGTACTTTGTGTATGACATCTACGCCATGTTCCTGTGTTACTGGTACAAGCTCCAGGTCAAAGGTCACGAGGTGGACAACGGCTCCAAATCCAAGGCTTTGGCGTTGAGAGGCTACCTGCGGCGAGAGTTCCTCATGATCCTGCATCACGTGGTCATGGTCACCGTCTGCTTCCCCATCTCTGTGGTAAATAGACTACATTTTAATAAATCAGAAACTCAAGCTTTTAGAGAATCTGTTCGTACTCAGATCTGCTCTCTCTCTCGTTCTCATCCAGTTCTGGAGGCAGGGAAAGGGCGATTACTTCCAGGGTGTCATGTTCCTGGCTGAGCTCAGCACACCGTCCGTCTGTCTGGGCAAAATCCTCATCCAGGTACATTCGTTATTGATTAGATGAGTGCTGTGGTATTTTTACCCTGATTCATCATTCTCTGCTTCAGCCTTAACAATGTGTGTGTTACATTAAGCACAACTCCAGTTATGTCGTACTTTAATATATTATTCATAGTAAAGTGTGTTTACAGAAGTGCTGACTTATGCTGAAGTACAAGCCTGGCCTGTTTTTACAAAGTTACAAAACAAGAAAAAAAAAGAAAGAAAGAAAAAAATGATGATACCATTTATTAACTCTAATGCCGTTCTTATGTCAAAGTTTTTTTCTTGCAATTCTGAAAAACGGGCTTAATTATGAGAGATGAAGTCACCATTAAATTGTATTTATTCATTTAATTTTACAGAATGTGCCCATGTATAAAATTTCTAATCTTAAAGGTATATATTTAAAAAGAGAGACACTTTCAAGATTATGCTTCTAAATACACTTAAGTACACATGCATTAAACATTTTACTTAAAAATGCATTTAAAATCATGATGTTTTAACAACCTTTGGCATGCTTTAAAGAAGTTCACTTATTTCAACATGTTGGCTAACATGCTAATGTGCATTTTAAGTACTTGATTATCATTTTAACAGTGGTGCTATTTAATATTACATTTTAAGTTACTAGATTTTAAGTGTACTGAATTGCAACTTCATTATTACAAATATATTTGTATTTACCATAAATGCTTTTCAACACCTCAGGCAGTTTACTTTAATCATATTTCAAAGACAATCGAGGCATTTAAGAAATTACATTTAAATATGTACTTAAGTCCTACTTAAGTGGGTCATAAAAGCATTCTTAAGTTGAACTAATGATAATTTAAAAGAAAATGCAGTAAAGAATCTGAAAACATTACATTCAGTTCACACTTAAGTATATTATTTTAAAGTATATTTTTTCCATAAAAAGTAATAATTTTAAATCTTTTCTGTTCACAAGTGTAACTTTATATCTTACACAAAATGAGATATTTTGAATAATGTTTTAGTTTTTGTGTGTGTCCATTCAATGAAACCCAGTGAGGGTCCAAACACATTTTTATTTCTGTTGTGATCCTTAGGAAAAAAGTCTATGCTTTTTAAACTTCTTTTAATAAAAGATGTGTTGGGGCTGAGCGTGTTCTG
This sequence comes from Carassius auratus, assembly GCF_003368295.1. NCBI lineage: Eukaryota > Metazoa > Chordata > Actinopteri > Cypriniformes > Cyprinidae > Carassius > Carassius auratus. Next base: position 17,333,565 of record NC_039279.1, read on the forward strand.
TTAGATTAAGCTACATGTGTCTTATTGCTCTTCCCCGTCACCCTCTCAGAGCCTCATGTCCACAGCTGTCTCTCAATATAGCTCCTGAATTTAGATGAAATGTAACACTTGATATAATACCCACCCTCCTCCAGCCTCCAGTGTCTGGAATAACACAGTTTAGCTTGGTGCTGAGCCAGATGAGAGGATGTGTGTTCACTGCTGAGTGTTCAACATACGTGTGGATCAGTTACATGCTACAGATTCAACATTACTATTCCTTAAAGGCGAAGTGTGCTATTGATCTGTCGTTAACGGCAGCCATAATGATAGTTTCCTGACAGGTTTCCAAAAACCTGTACTGATGCCACAGTAGAGGTGTAGATCACTGAGCTTAAATGGATCGTAAAATATCACTAAATGGCATTAGATGAAGTCTTCAGAAAGAGGTCAACCTTGAAGTAGAAAATGGAAAATGAAACGATATAAATGTAGGGTATGACCCATTTATTCTCAACACTGTGTGAAGTGGTGCGTTTTATAATCAATCGCACTCATTCTTTTTCTTCTAGCTCATTTTCCCTTCTTTCATCAAGTTGTGTTGCTTATTCTCTCTCTCTTTGTCTTTGTCTCTCTCTTTCTCACTCTGAAGTACAAGCAGCAGCACACTCTTCTTCACAAAGTGAATGGAGCTGTAATGCTGATCACTTTCTTCCTCTGTCGAGTCCTTCTCTTCCCTTATCTCTACTACGTTTATGGAAGGTATGTCTCTCTTGAAGCGTTTGGAGGAATAGTTCAAACTGAAAAAAGAGAATTCCATCATTATTTACTCACCCACATGAAATCAAAACCCATCCACTGTTATTTTTATATTTGACGAAAGACAAAATTAGCATTTTAGGAAAAAATCTATCCATCCATCTATCTATCTATCTATCTGTCTATCTGTCTGTCTGTCTGTCTGTCTGTCTGTCTGTCTGTCTGTCTGTCTATCTATCTGTCTATCTATCTATCTATCTATCTATCTGTCTATCTGTCTGTCTATCTGTCTGTCTGTCTGTCTGTCTGTCTGTCTGTCTATCTATCTATCTATCTATCTAACTATCTATCTGTCTATCTATCTATCTATCTATCTATCTGTCTATCTGTCTATCTGTCTGTCTGTCTGTCTGTCTATCTATCTATCTATCTATCTGTCTGTCTGTCTGTCTGTCTGTCCTTTTGATCCTTTCGTTCTATCTATCTATCTATCTATCTATCTATCTATCTATCTATCTATCTATCTATCTATCTATCTATCTATCTATCTATCTATCTATCTATCTATCTATCTATCTATCTGTCTGTCTGTCTGTCTGTCTGTCTGTCTGTCTGTCCTTTTGATCCTTTCGTTCTATGTATCTATCCTTTTGTTCTATCATTCTATCATCCATTTGTCTGTCTATCTGTCCATCTATCTGTTTTATATATCCATCTGTTTTATCCACACATCCATCCTTTCATTCTATCATCCATCCGTCCATTCTGTTTTATCCATCCATCATCCATCTATCGTTCTATTGTTTTTTGTTCTATCATCCATCCATCCGTTTGTACATCCATTCGTCTATCTATCTGTCCGTCTATCAATCTATCTGTTTTCATCCATCTTTTTTATTCTATCCTTTTGTTTTATCAATCTATCATCCATTCATCCATCCTTTCGTTCTATCATTCTATCATCCATAGGTCCATTCGTCTATCTATCCATCTGTCTTATCGATCTATCTGTTTTATCTATCCATCTGTTTATTCCATCCATCCATCCTTTCGTTCTATCATTCTGTCATCCATCATCCATCCATTTGTCTATCTATCTGTCCGTCTGTCTATCAACCTGTTTTCATCCATCCATCCTTTCATTTTACCCTTTTGTTCTATCATTCTATCATCCATCCATCCGTCCTTTTGTTCTATCATTCTATCATCCATCCATCCGTCCTTTTGTTCTATCATTCTATCAACCATCCGTCAATCTGTCCATCTGTCTATCGATCTGTTTTTTCTATCCATCTGTTTTATCCATCCATCCATCATTCTATTGTTTTTTTGTTCTATCATCTATTGTCCGTCAATCTGTCTGTCTGTTTATCAGTCTGTCCGTGTTATCCATCCATCCGTCCATCATACACAGTGTTTTAAGTCTTGGATGATCACTGGATTATAATTGTATTTTGGCACCCTGTCCAGGTACGCCTCTATTCCCTTCTACCGGGTTCCTCTGACGGTGCCGTGGCAGTGTAATCTAGGAGCGGCTCTGCTCATGGCCCCGCAGCTCTACTGGTTCTCCCTGATCTGCAGGGGGGCCTTTCGCCTGTTCACCGGCAGCTCCTCGCGCTCCCGCAAACCCACGGCTTCGCTCAAGCCAGATTACGAAGGACACGAGCCGCTGCCTCAGTCTGCCAACGGATACAGTTCACGGATGGTGGGTCGGGACAAGCCCACAATGTCGCACTGAGGGGAGGAGACTATGCTAATGAGACTAAGCAAAGAATAAAGGGGATTGGATGAATGCAGAGCAGAAGGGCAGGCTGCCAAGGAAGTACACGGAGTGATTAAAGAAGTACTGAAATGGACTAGACGCCCTGTAACACATTACAGAACAGCATTATGTTTAGTTTACAGGGCTCGTGTACTGTAAATAAGACATGCTTTAGTAGATCAAGGGAAGCAAAAATGCCGGAAAAATCAGTGGAAGTGTCCACACAACGGCCAGATGTGTGTCACATCGCACCTGAGGCAATAAGTGCATATTTTATGTGAGAACATTTCTGAACCAAGACGAGCACTTTTTGTTTGAGGCACTTTTGAAGGGTCACCGAATGCCAGACTGGGGCTGAGGTCTCGTGCCTGAGGTCTGTTCTTTGCATATATTTCTGTAGTGTTGCAGATGCATTGTTCATAGAAATGTCCTCGATTATTATATTTAGACTGGTCTACAAAGAGCAACCCGTGGCGTCCCAAGCGCATTATCAAGCTTGACTAGGTCTATAGATTTCAGCTGAAATGCCTCTCGCTGGGTTTAAAGGGACAGTTCACCCAAAATTAAAATGTACCCACTTCTCATGTCGTTTAGATGCTGTATTATTTTATTTGTGAAACACAGATTGGAGATGTTTGGCAGAATGTCTGAGCTGCTCTTTTTGTTCCAACATGTAAAAAAAAAAAACTCATGTTACATAAGTTTTCTATTTAAAAGTAAATGCTAGTCATTGAACTTTCTGGAAAAAAAATCTTTAATATTACGCTGATTTTTTACAATTAAATAGTATAAAAATATGAAATATTAAGTAGCAAAAAACAATTTCAACATTAATAATAATAAATGTATCTTGAACGGCAAATCGGCATATTAGAATGATTTTTGTAGATCATGTGACACTGAAGACTGGAGTAATGAAACTGAAAATACAGCTTTGAGATCACAGCAATAAATGACATTTTTTAATATTTTAAAACAAATCCAGCTATTATAAATTGTAATGATATTTCACAAAATTATATGTATTTTGATCAAATAAATGCAGTCTTGTGAGCATTTGATGGTAGTTTAAGTATATTAAAATTAAGGCCAGTAGTATAATTATAATTCTATACCGTTTTGTCTAAATAAATACAAAATGAAATCCTAAAGACAGAATGAAAAATGGAGAATAATTTTGAGATTTGCTGAAATTACATTTAACAGAGTTACACATGACTCCAAAATTGGATTTACAAGTCTGTTCCTTACATATTTTAGTATCACTGAAATGCTTTTATTGTATTTATTATTAATTTGAATGAGTTTTTATGTTGCGTTTTCCATTTTAATTTTAGTTAAATATTTAGAAATTTTGTTTTGTTTTTTTATAAATATTTATTTTAGTACATCAGTTTAAAACACAAGAGATATTCCCTTGGCAATTAACTGAAATAATAATAAAATAAGTTTTATTTATTTATATATATATATATATATATATATATATATATATATATATATATATATATATATATATATATATATATATATATATATATAATTTTTTTTTTTTATTAAATCAGTAAAACGTTGATAACTCTGCACAAGACTGCAATGTAGCGCATAAATCACAAACTGTTTGGATGGAACAGTAGCTCGACATTTTACCAAGTGTCTACTTTTTTCCTACCATAAATATATCAAAACCTAATTTTTGATAAGTAATATGCATTGCTAAGAATTTATTTGGACAACTTTAAAGGCAGTTTTTCCTCAATATTTAGATTTTTTTTTTTTGCATCCTCAGATTCCAGATGTTCAAATAGTTGTATCTCAGACTAATATTGTCCTCCTAACAAACCATACATCAATGGAACGGTAATGTATAAATCTCAATTTCAATAAATTGACCCTTATGAATGGTTTTGTGGTCCAGGCTCACATATGACATTGGATTCATTTTTATTTTTGCTGAACTGTTCCTCTACCAGAGCTGATCCATGAAGGATCAAATGAAAGACAAAGCCACATCAAATCTAATTAAACCCTGTCTGTCAGGAACAACGAGGCAGCTCGGGGTTTGGGAATGTATTATTCTGTACATGCTCAGAAAACTAGCGCAGTTTTACCACGAAAATTATTCAATATTTGTAGTTCGCTTTACAGTATCCCTACTATAACCTCTTTTAACCGAGTCACGAGTCCTAAAACCCTGTATATGTTTGTGATCAAATATATATTAAGCTGCCTTATCCCTGTGGAAACAAACTCTTATTCTTGATCTTTTGGCCAGAGGTGAGTTTCCTCCACTCAAACAAATGTGATATTTTACATAGGCTAGTCAATGTGAACTTTATTTGCACTTTATTCATTTCGTTCCTGTTATTTATTATAGTTTGTTGGAGGATATTAATGGTCCTCAATTCTTTTCAGCCTGTCAGTCTCGGGTTTTTGTTGTTTATGGGTCACTCGAACCATCAAATCTCTGTCTAGTCATAAATCAAGGATTCATTAGCAGATGAATTTGGCCTAGAATGTTTTATTTAATGACACCGCTTTCAAGTGCTTGCAAGTTCAACTGTACCACTGATCAAACAGGAATGAATAACATTGCAAAGGAAGTTTCTGAAGATACCTTAACTTAAAATGAGTGTATGCTGATTTAAAAAACAGGCGCAAAATGTCTATTGGGTATATGACTTTGCATGTGTATATTCTGTCTTTGTCCCTTGTGAACCCTCTGTAATGTGCTCCAATATTGAGCGAAAACCCAAACTATTTAACCCTAGTGAACGGCAACGACTGCCTCTGACGGTTTCTGTTGGAAGGCAATTATGTTTAGTTGATTTGACTTCTTTTCCCCCCATATGTAAACCTGTTGAACCTGTTAACATGAGTACAAACGAAAGCACTGTTGTAATTCAGTCTCATTGCAGAAATATATACTCTTGTCTCCTATGCTGCATGCTATGTTTCTTCTCCTGGTCCGTTTGTGAACGTGCTGTACGGGGTTTAATCGAGACCTCGAGCATGAGTCTCGGTGTCTGCCATCATGACCTCTGCGGAGACATCTGGAATTAAAACCAGCTTAGAAAACGGATCAGGATGTTCACGTCAAATGTCCTCTTGATTCCTCTTAATTTGAGAGCTGTACCAGACGGGTGATGCTTTCAGTCGAGGCTAACAGGCCACAAAATGCTTCACGCTATTATCCATCTTTTCTCCCTTCGCAGAATCGTTTATGCACTGAATAGAAAGTCTGGGAGATTTCCGATTTCAGCAGCAGATGTGATCGTTTCTAATGGCTTAAAATATAAAGCAGGTAATTTCAACTTCATATCCCACAATGCACTTTTTTCTCACAATTGCAAAGTATAAATCTCACAATTACAAATTAAAAACGTTGAATTGCAAGTTTAGACGTTTTAATTTAGATTTTTTGTTTTTGCACAAGTTTACATCTTAAAATTTTGAGGACGTTCTTAATTTCTCTGAATTTATATCTCGCAATTCTGATTTTTTTAATAGCAGAAATTGGAGTTTACATCTCTATTCAAATTTTTTAATTCTGACAAAATTATTTTTTTCATCATAATTCAGTTTCATATTGCATTTGTGTTTTTTCCCCCTCTGTATGTTCTTAGTTCACATCTTGAAGTTTTGAGAAGATTCAGAGAAAAAATACTCATTTTGAAGAAAAAGTCTGAATTGTGAGATAAAAAAAAAAAAAATTCACAACTGCGAGAAAAAAGAAAAATAAATTCTGAAGAATTATGGGGTAAATGTAAATGTGTAAAAATGTAAATAAATGTTTTTTTAAATTTTTAAAAATTTTATTGCATGGCAAAAAATCTGCTTCCAGAAGTTTAGCCAAAACAGAAAATAACTATTTACTATTTCTAAGGAAAAAAACAGCAGGACAACAGCAGCTAAGCATTCATTTATTTATTCACATAGAAAACAGAATAAAAAAGACATCAGTAAAATAATAGCATCTCATTTGTAGCATTAATGCAAAACGATTTAGGATATAAACCCTAAAGAACCAGGCATTCAGTCGAGCAGTCTGTTGTTCCCCTCAGTATCTCCTCTGTCTGGGACTGAAGACAGTGCTGGGGTCGCTGTCTCGCTCTCGCTCTTTTTCCCGCTCTCGCTGACTGTTGGGCGATAAAGGCTTTTCCACGACAGGCCCCGCTCGCGCTTTATCGCTTTTAAAAAGATCGCGACCTGTCCTTAGAATCTGCTCCTCGATTTTTCTGTGACGCTTCATGTCTGACAGCACTTTGTCCAGCCGAGCCTCGCGCTTGACCGAAGAACGAGCAGAGGAACCTGGACGAGAGAGGAAGGATGAACACAAGTCAGCATCATTCATTTCCAACAGCCGTGGAAGAATGTTTGATCATACCTGGTGTTCTCCGGCGACTGAGAAAAGAGTTTTTAGGAGTTGACAATGTCTGTTCCTCATCGAAATCAAATTCAGTTGGTGTGAGGGCCCTGCAGAACATAGGAATCAATAAATTACTACTTTCTTTTTCATTTACAAATGTATATTATATATGCACACACACACATTGAGTAAATACTGGTCTCATTTATACACAATACTGGGCAGGTTTGAAATAATTAAGGTCTCTTCTGCAATTAAGGATGCATTTATTTGATCAAAAATACTGTAAAATATTATTACAATTTGTAATCTATTTTAAGGTGTAATTTATCTAATGCACAGCTGTATTTTCAGCATCATAACTCCAGTCTTCAGTGTCGCATGACCTTCAGAAATCATTTTAAGGGGCAGATTTGATTCTATTATTTTATTTGTGTGCTATTATAATTATTTTCAGTTATTATTGCTACTCAGTTACTAATAGCGGATCTTCCTATCATTATTATTTAAACAGTTTTGATGCTTCATATTTTTGTGATTTATTTTTTTAAGGATTCTTTGACTAACAAACAGCATTTAATTTTAAACAGATTTACTAAGTTTCTGTTATTTTTGATTCCTTTAGTGAGTCTTTGGTGAATAAAAGTACTAATTTCTTTAAAAAAATAGTATTAGTGCATCCACAAAACACTTTTTCATTGTTTTCAACACTGATAATAATCAGAAAATGTTTCTTGAGATGCATATTAGAATGATTTCTGAAGATCATGTGACTGGAGAAACATCTATTTTACATTGTAACAGGTGTAATATTTAACAATATTACTGTATTTGTGATCAAAGAAATGCAGCCTCTTTTCAACTTTTGTGTGTGTGTGTGTTTTCTGACTCACTTGTGCTGGTTCTCGTCATCTTTGGCCTCCTGCGAGTCTTCTCCGTCTCTCTCAGGTGAGGGGGTCCGAGGAGGGGTCGGAGGTCGGCGTGGGAGCGGCTCCCACTTCAGCTCCAGCATCTCTCCTTTGGCCAGGATCTCATACAGCCGCTTGATCTCCTCGGGAGCAGGCATCCAGTCTTTCGTGTCCTCCATCTCCTCATCGCTGTATGGGATCTCCCAGTCATCTTCAGTCTGCTGCCGCTCTCCTTCACAGCCTCCATTCATCTCTCCATCTCTCTGCTCCTCTGCATCCATGCATCCTTTGTCTCCTTCTACATCTTTCATAGAAGTGTGAATGGAAAACTTTAAGCATAATGTGCATGCAATGCAACAATGTGCAATGGAAAAAACCTATACACCTTTCATGTTTTTAAAGCATCATACTCCAAGGTGCATTGAGAAAAAAAGAATTCAGAAGTCATGGTGTGCGCAGTGCATACTTGCGTCATCCTCAGTTGTAGTATCTTTTGGTGCTTCATTAATCTCCTCTCGTTTTTCTTCCTCTTTTTCTTCCTGTTTTCCCGCGGGTTTCTCCTGTTCACTCACTCCAAGAGACTCCACTCGCTCCGCTAGAGAGCCCTGTGCGTCCTCTGCCGCCTGCATCTCACTGCAAACCTGCAACGAAACGAGTCGAGCTCAGATGCATGTCAGTATAGCAGTTCCTGACTAATCGCGCGAACTCGCTTAGCGTCATTCAGAAACATTCGATAGGATTATTTTATAATGAACAGAAATGAGGAGGCGGGTGCAAACTTACAGTTTTTCCACTACTGTTATAAACAGCTCCGCTGAATAACAAAACGCATCAATGTGCTATTATTTCTGAAAATAATACTGCATTAATTATTCCGGTCTGTTGTCACGCTTGTTTATTTCGGCGCCTTGACGTCATTCGGCTATGTCCCGGATGAGAGGATCCGCCCACAGCGCCACCACGCGCTCGAATGACCGACTTATAAAACACCTTTATGGAAGAACGAGGTTGCTATGGCGTTCTTATTTATTAATATATGTACATATTTACGTATAGATAGTACATATTACATACGTATGGAACTTTCTACTGAAAATGTTTAGTTAGATATTCATCTAAGATGGTTTAGAAACCATTCCAAAGTAACATTCCCATAATATCTACCAAATAATAAAAAAGCAGGTTCACATACATACAACATATGACTAAAAAAGTTTTGAGAACAGTTCAGAGATAACATTGTTTGCAAAACATTCCTGCGGATGCTAGGTTGTACTGGGTGGTTGCTAGCTTATTATAAGTAGTTACCAGAATGTTAAGGAGGGTAAAATCTTTAGACGAGAGAAATGGATTGTGAATAAGACTAAATGCTTTACTGATATAGGCCTTTGTCAAGGGAAATACATTTTATTAATATCCTTTTCATTAAACACTTACAGTAAGTCATATGCCCTGTGCATTTTTTTTTTTTAATGAGAGAGAGTTTTTTTCCAATTCTGTACCACATACCACAAAATATAATATTTGGGTTTAAAGGCCTGACGTCCATTTTGTGAATCAATCATTCTTTTGAATCGAATCTTCTCAAAGAACCGGTTAACAAATCGCGATTTGTGATTTTGACCCTTGATCCTTTTTATTTTATTTTATTTTATTTTATTTTATTTCTGACTGCTGTTAATTTAACGGAATAATTGTTTTTCGTAATTAATTTTGTTATTTAAAGAAAAAACTTTACTGACTATTATTGTGCTCAATTAAAATGTTGTATGGTAGCACTACATTGTATTGTTTGTATATGCTTATATTATTTGTCGCGTTGAAACAAAATCGTCTCAAGAGACTTTTAATTTGACGGGTGTTTTCAACAATTCCAGCAGAGCGGAAGCAGATTGACGCGGAGCCGCACATCAACAGAACGAGTACAAATCTGCGATGAGTTTTGAGTGGCCCTGGCAGTATAACTTTCCTCCATTTTTCACGTAAGTAAATACATTTTATTTTCAATGTCAGGGACTGTAAATTAAAAACCGAGGTTTCATGGCCGCGATATTGTCGGAATACTTTGGTCTCGTGTTAAATATGCATTTGTATCGCGAATAAAGCTGCTGTTTGCTTTCCGCTACGGAAGTAACGTTAACAAACTCAACTACATTTGACGCTCCGTCTAATTAAACATTACAACACTTACAGTTGCATTATATCATACAGTGTTTAAATGCTGTGTGACATTAAATAATAACTCGAGCGGATCGAAGCTTGTACGATTCTGATTGTTGTAAACCATAGAAGATTAATAATAATAATTTGAAATGACCGAAGCCTATATAAAGGTTAAAGTAAAAACTTACTGCTGGGGAACCTGGAAGTATTAGGACATTGATCAAATCGGGATTTCAGGACATGGACAAGTTATTTTTCTTTGTTGCAAAACCCTGAGAATCTCTATAACATGTGCATATCCATTAATAATTTATCACAATAAAATAGTTGCATTATTATACAGAAGAGATGATTTCGTTGTCATTTATAGTGGGGGCATCCCTTGCAGAATCTGAAAATGTGAATCATTTTCAAAAAATAATAGAGATCATACTAAATGCATGTTTTTTTTTATTTATTTAGTACTGTCCTGAGTAAGATATTGTACATAAAAGATGTTTACATTTATTTTTCACAGATTCTGCAAAGGGTTCTCAAACTTTCACATGCCACTGTATTTCTTGCAGTGCACTTGTATGTCTTGCACACTGGGGCCTAAATGTTACTGAGTGTTTATTCTGTTTTGCAGGTTACAGCCCAATGCTGACACGAGACAGAAGCAGCTGGCAGCATGGTGCTCGCTCGTTCTGTCCTACTGCCGTCACCAGAAACTCTTCACTCTGGACGTCCTCGAGGCGCAGGAAAGCCCAGTCTTCAACAACAAGAAAATTGAGAGTATCCTTTCATGCTCTTTGTCTTTTTTTATTATCTGATGATAGGAGCCACCGTGGTTGAATCACGAAGAAGGCTGTTACTTTTCTGTCATCACTTGCCATGCATGTATTTCCCATAATTCTTGCTCCTCAGGAAAACTTTCAGTTGAAGCCATACAAGTCGTTTTTGAAGAACTGAGAAAAAAAGGTAGGATGCCGCATTCCTTAATAAGAAGAAGAGATTGCTTCCCAGTTTGGAAAATGGATGTTAAAATAATTAGTATCTTTGCTTTGGAATAGGAAACCTGGAATGGTTGGATAAAAATAAATCGAGATGTCTTATAATGTGGAGGAGACCAGAGGAGTGGGGCAAAATCATTTATCAATGGGTGAGAATATACTGTGTCCTGTATGTTCATTTATTATTATTTATTTATTTAAAACATGTTTGATGACACACACTAAAAACAGTTAAGTTATGATGAATAGAAAGTCCAATAGAACACCTTTTACTTGAAATAGAAATCTTCTATTGCATTATAATCGTAAAAAGAAATCCTACTGATGCACTTTACATCATGGAAAATCATTGTTTAAAATATGCTTGTTAGCAGTTAGGTCAAGCTGTTATGTTAAATGCAATGACTTTTTTATTTCATTGTTGCATGTAGGTTTCCAAAAACGGCATGGTCAACTCAGTGTTTACACTTTATGAACTCTCTAATGGAGATGAGACAGAAAAGGAAGGTATAAAACTGTTTCGTATTTCCGCTGTACATTGCAATGCATCAGCAAAATGCTAATGTATAGTTGAAACGGTTCACCCAAAACTGAACATTTGCTGAATATTGACTCAACCTCAGGACATCCAAGATGAAAATCAGTCAAGTGCTCCGAATGCTCAGCAGCGGATGCTCTGCAGTGAATGGGTGCCGTCAGAATGAGAGTCTTCACAACAATCCACATCACTCCAGTCCATCATTTTTCGCCGGAAACAGTGATTTGAAGTGGAAATGTCTTGATGCATTTACAAACACGGAGCTTTTGGCTTTTAAGTATTACTTGTGGATTGCTTTTATCAGCTCATTCTGATGGCACCCATTCACTGCAGAGCATCCACTGCTGAGACACTTACTCCAAATCTGATGAAGAAACCATCTCCTCTTCATCTTGAATGATCTGAGGGTGAGGGCATTATTCTGTGTGTTAAGCTCTGATCAGGTGTGTATCACGGCCGTATCTTTCAGAGTTTCACGGTCTGGAGGATTGGATGCTGCTGCGTTCACTGCAGGCCCTGCAGACTGATGGGAAGGCAGAAATCATCACTATGGATGATGGAAAGGGTGTCAAGTTCTTTTGAATCAGGCTTTCTCAAACCAGACTTTGGGAGGGTGCTGGGTTTCCGTCAGCCCAGCATCATCTATTGTCTCAGTCCACTTGGGATCTTTGTGGACTCTATATTACACTCCAATACTAAGTCATTATTTGTCCCAAACTAAATGAAAGGTCTTCCTTGTTGAAACTTGTTTAAATTGGTGGTTTTACACCTGAGCAGACTAAAGAAAATGCGATTAGCCATTATGCATACAAAGTAATAAGTCAGAGCAAAACTAAGGAATATAAGTATCTTAATCCAGACCCAGGTTCCACTTCTTTTATTGCTGTAAATCCTGAAGGACTCTCGTTCTACTTGAATATTAAAGAACCACAAAGCCAGAAGATGGTCTGCTAATCTGACACGGTTTTTAGGAGTCTTGTGATGCTTCCTGGTCAAGATGAAATGTTCTTCAGTAAATGTCTTGTTCCTGATGACAGTGGAATTCATATCAATATCTTGCCGAAATCTGGTAGCATTCTCCTTTCCCCCAGCTTTCATTGTATCTTATCACCTTTTTTACCAATACTGTACAAATAAATGAGAAAGACGTTTTCAGTTCTTTCCGGCAAACCCCTTCGCGTTTGGGCCTTATGTATTTGATTTTCATATGCAAATCTCTTGTGCTTGGAGAAAGCTTGCAGCACAAAGTCATCTCTGTTATACTTCTAATGGAAGAGTTGACAAGTCAAACATTATTATTATTGCATTGCTCATACTTTGGGTTTTCCAGTCAGTCTCTCAGATGTCTACAGAAATGTCTAAAAGTGCAGCACAAGTGTGTTTTAGTATTCTTTTTGTTCATATTTTAAATAGTTATTATTGTTACATTTTCTTTTAGATAAAGTTTTTTTTAGGTGTATATAATTGTTAATGTCTGCATAGTTTTATTAAGCTTTAGTTTTTATTTTGGTGCTTCTTGGGGCAACTTTTTTAAGTTAATGTTTATTTTATGTTTTTATGGGTTTATTTTTAGTTGATAAAAACCCTATACAGTTAACATTATTATTATTATTATTATTTTTAATTAAAATAGCATTTAAATTTATATTTTACAAAGTAAATTTTAGTAAATTAAAAATAGGTTAATGTTTTTCTTTTAAATAAAAAAAGTTTAATATAAAAATAATTGCAGGCAAATTATATTAAAAAATCCTGAGAAATATATATATATATATTAGTGTAACTTTTTCATTTTGTATGTGCTGAATGATTGATGACATTTTTTTTTTATATGTTACGCTCAGTAAGAGCGACAGGTGGCGCTCATGTGCATGTCAGAGTCACGTGACCGCGGGTTCTGCTGAGCATTCGTTCACAAATGTATGATGCAGCTCTATTAAGCTTAGTGTTGATCACATATAGTGAAACAGACAAGCAGAGACTTTCGAGTACTCGTGTTAGTCTGTCTTCAAATAAACGCCACTCAGTATTTTATCCAATGGAATAACAAGAATACATTTAAAGTGACTTAGTGAATCAAATGGTTTTTGTTTCCCACTGTAAGCAATGGAATAGAAATACAGGGAATTACTCAAGTGTTCTGTGATAAGTGCCAAGAAGTAAAGGATCACCTCCGGCATGAATGATGCTTTGTGTAGAAGTTCCTGGCTCATGAGAGCAGCACATGAGAGGAAGCAGATCGAGCTTGTGCTGCAGAACGTGAGCTGTCCATTATGTTCAGACTAATATTCATAAACCCATTCCAGTGTTTTCAGGCCAGACGTTTACTGTGGTTTGCATGAGGTTTTTGTTCTTGTTTGTGAAAGATGAGAAACAACAGACAAACACAGAAAACTCTCAACTGAAAGATCCATATAAAAAGTATATAGGATGCTTATGGACACATAATTAACATTGTGTTGGTTGATTCACTGTTGTAGACAATGTGAATAATAATAACTATTATTAAAAAAAAAATCATAATTTATTTTGGAGTTAAGTGTAACAAGAAATGCAGAAGATTTGTACCTTTTTTTAATTATTATTTTATTTTCTTATTTTTTCTATTTTCAGATGTTGCTTTAGATGACCAAATCAAGCATAGCTTTTGTTTAAACAAATTATTATTAATTCTATTTTGGGAACAGCATAGCCTGACCAATGCTTTAATACCATTGTCCTGAATCCAACATGAGAAAAGTCTAAAATAGTCAACACAGGGATCAAGTTAATGCTTTTAACCCCAGCTTGTATTTATTTTTTTCATATTTTTTTTAAAGAATGATAATCAGATTTCCTGTGTATGAATAACTATGGAAGTCAAGGACAACTATCAAAATAAATTCTCTAAACTGATTTTCATTGTCAGTTGTTCTTAGGACACATCAGTTGTCACAAGTTAAAGGATATACATAATAAACAGGCATATACATTATAACATTATATTGTCACAAAAGTTTAACGAGTGTCCAATGCACTGAATCTTTGAAAATATCAGATGCCTTTTTTGCTGTTAGTGAGCGAATCGTTCAGACCGTATGATTCAGCTCGAGCAGTGAAAGCCAACGCTGCGGGACTCAGGTGAAGTGGGCGGAGTCAGGCGCGCACTCGCTGTGAAGAGCTGCAGCGCACGCGCGCCTCTGCAGAACGCACAGCAGCCGCGTGCGCGTGTGGAGCAAATGTCCTGTGCATGTTTCAACTCCAGAGTAATTTCAGACTTTTCTAAATAAGGTAAATATACGACTTCTAGTCCGTTTCGTGAGTGTTTCTTGAATAGATAAAGAAATATAATGTAGTTGAATTTGGCTATATTTTATATATAACATAATTTGTTATTATTCATGTGATAAACAAGCATATCATGGAAAATTCTGGTGCATGGTGTTCTGTGCGCTTGTTATTATTTGTATTGTTCCTGCAGTTTGGGATGCTCTGAGCGCTCCTCATCATGTCTCACGCTGAAGTCGAGTTCGCTGGACGTGGTTTTCCTGGTTTACCTGTTGAGTTGGACGAGGACTGTCTCTCCAGAGTGCCCAATATGCTGCGGACGCACTCCCTGAACGCGAGGAGGAACTCATACGTGCTCCATAAACTCAGCGTGGATATTGACCCCCAGATCTACAACGAGACAATCTCCAAAGCGCTGTCGTGGTCCACTGAAAACATATTATTATCAGAGAGAACAGTTGGTGAAAATAAACCAGACTCTCCATCTCCAGTCTCCAGCCCGGAGTCTTCAACCCCCAGCGCCAGCTCAGCAGCTCCAGAGGACTGGACAAGCTCCGTCCAGACCCCTCTGTCCCCCGTCGCCCAGGAGCCCAGTTCAGACTCGGACAACGAGGGCCCCAAAGTTGAGAATGTGGCTCCACGACGGCCGTTTTTAAGCAGACTGGAGCAGGATGAGAAAGAGGACATTGAGACCAAAGCCGTGGCCATCTCACCGGATGGAAGATATCTGAAGTTCAACATTGAAATTGGGAGAGGGTCGTTCAAGACGGTCTACAAGGGGCTGGACACTGAGACCACGGTGGAGGTGGCATGGTGTGAGTTACAGGTAGGAGTTAAAAATCCCACATCAGTGTTTTATGTAAGAGAGGTGATCTTGCGGTCACATATTGGGTTTGGTGATCTTAATAGCCATCTTAATTGAAATCAGATTGAATATTGAATTTTGGTTTGTGCAGAAGTTAGGCTTGTCACTGTCTCATATACTGCCCCAGAAATAATTGCGATAAGCCATATTATTGTCATTTTAAACACCATTTTATGCCACTGCATATACAGTATAATCATAATGTAACAGCATAATAACACACTTCCAAAAGACTACAAACTTTTTTTTTTTTTTAATAATATTTAGATCATGCAAATTAAGTTTAACAAAATATTAGATACCTTGAAAAACTAAATAAAGTGCAAAATAACAAGTAAATAAATAAATGCACAGAACTTTTATGGAGATTTTTCCATCTAAGGGTTTTGTCCCTGGCCTTCTTTTCTCTGTAAATGAAGGGTGCACACTATTACTGAAAAACACCATCACTTCTCAGCAGTCAGATGTCTAAACAAAATCATATCTGAAGATGAAACTTCTTTTTAAATTTGAAATAGCAGCAACTACACCACGCTATGTTCAAGAAGCTACAAAAGACACAGGCCCACATGCTATGTACAAAACATGGTCACATCAATTTTTTAAGTGAATATATTTATATATTGATTATTGCAACAGGCCTAACAGAAGTAGATACTATCACTAAACGATCAAGGTTTTAATAGGTTGATTGGTTAAACTCAACTGAGAAATGAATGAGATTTTAACATCTGGAACATGATGCTCTTTCAGGATCAGTCATGCTCTGTATTCGTGCTCTAATCAGGGTTTGAGATCAGGTGCAACAACTGTCCCACTGGCGCTCTAATCTACGTGCAAGGAAGCAAAGCCGGTCTTTGCTCTGCTTCTGTTGTATAAAAAGCTCAAAAACATGATGGTGTTGGACCTGTCGGGAGATTTGTGAAATCCCCTGTCCAGGTTTGCATGCTTCCTCCTGTGAGTCTTTGACCTTGAGCAGCCCTCGGTCGAGCCGCAGCAGTCATGCACGTCACAGTCAGGCGGACACTCTTCCATGCCACCTTTTCCACACTTAACTGTGTTAATGCATGCGTCCCACACGTCTGTGTTCAGTAAGTGAGGCGTACAGCAGGGCTTTTCTCTCACCGGTTGCTCTTTCATTGCTCAGGAGGCTCAGTGGAGGTCTCTGTTGTCATCTTTGTTTCAGATGTTTCCTAAGATACCTTAAATGAAATAAAAACAGAAACAAATGCACTCAAACAAAAAGTGTAGGATTTACATTTTTCACTCGGAAATTGATAGTAAATTCATACAACTTTGAATTAAATATGACATTTTGAAGATAAAGACTTAAATAGTGTTTTTGTGTAAAACTAACTCCATAATTACAACAAAAATAAAATTTTGCAATGAAAATCAGAGTAAAGTGTTGTCAAATTAATGTGGATCGCATAGTAAGAATTATTTGGCCTTGAAAGATATTGATGGGAGTAAATATTGAAATCATATGGACTTTTTATTGCAGTTTACATCTCTGAATTTGAAAAGCAGGACACTTCAGAAAAAGTATTTATTTATTATCTTTATAATTTCAATATCGCTGTCTACTGTAATAATAACAGTAATTATGAATTATTAATCTTTCCTATGGGCCAGTTTTTCAGTGCACTGTAAAAATATTCATTTTTTATTTTTGTAGTACATTTTGCACAGGAAATACAGTTTGTTTCTATGTTTACAATATTTCATGTTAAATTCAAAATGTTTCGCTGTTTATTTGTAAAAAAAAAAAATTTGCTAGTAAATTTGCAAATAAAAATACAAAGTATGCCCAACACCAATTTCTTAATTGTATTTGTATTTTTATTAACTGTGTGTTTTTTTTTTAAGGAAGACTTTTGTTGAATTGTTGTATTTCTGTTTTCCATAAAGCTGATTAAAGTGCAGTTGCATAGAAGTGATATAATGATGTCTTTATGAACTTTTTGAAGCTTGGAAGTTTTAGTTGCGTAGTCTCAGTGGATGCACAAAAATGATAAAAGTCTTATGGGTCTGAATTGACATATTTGAGTGAACTGTCCCTTTAATAGTTTGCATTCATTTAATACTATGATGGCCTTTGCAAAACATGTTTTGTTTTGATAGGACTGATACGAGTGGAACAAGCTTGAGTTAGCAAATTTAGGGACGTAGCCTCCATCTCACAGGAGTTTCTCAGAGGTGTAAAAACAGGGATTAAATGTGCATGTGAGGTGGATTCTTTCCCCTGTTGATTTCTGGCATCATGTTGTTCTTTGATGATGTGGGTTTCTCAGGGGAAAGCGAGGATCAGGACTCTGTTAAACTTGGCGCTGAGATTGAAGGAATAGGTGTGAAGCAGGGCGTGCTGATATGCAGCTGGCCTAGTTCAAAACACTGCTTCTGCTCCCAGTGCCTAAAGGTCACATTCTTGCTCATAATGCTATGATATCATCTTGATCTAAAGGGTTCAAGGGCTCTTGCTTCGGGCTAGAGTTTGAAGCACAGAAGTGAGCTTTAAAGGATTATTTTGTGAATGTCATCCCAAACCTGTTTGACCTACTTTTTTCGGCAAACACAAAAGGAGATGCTTTGAAGAATGTTCATGCTGCTCTTTTCCATTAAAAAAAAAAATGGGTCTGTTAATATAAAAACAAAACGTTTTCATTATAAATGTAGAAAAACAAAAATTTAAATTGTTATTTACTAGGAATATTGCAAAATGATGTCAGTTCCTTAAAGAAAAATTGCATATGAGTTTGGAATGACATGAGAGTGAATAAATAATGACATATTTTTTCATAATTTTAGTTACTATAATAGCAACAATGTTATAGTATATATTGTAGTTTTTTTTAATATAATATTTGAATAAGAATTCGGTTTTTATTGAAACATTTTTATCATAAGTTTTAGTATTTTTATGTGTTTTCATCATTTTGTGAACTATATAGTTTTAGTAATTTTTGAACTTAAGCTAAACAAAAAAGTCAAATGTCTAATAAAAAATTTAATTTACAATTTTTTTTAATTTAAGTTAGATTTCTAAAAATAAAATAAAAAATGTTTTTATTTAGTATAGTTAATATTTACAGATTTCAGGAAATAAAATATTTTGCATGGTTTTAGTTTTAGTTTCTGAATAGCAATTAAAGGCATCAAAATGAGCTTTAGGCTGGAAATGTTTGAATATGTTATTACATTCACAGTTATTTATTAGCAACTGTTGCTTTGCAGATTTCTCTTTTAAATCACTTATT
Source organism: Carassius auratus (assembly GCF_003368295.1). Classification (NCBI taxonomy): domain Eukaryota; kingdom Metazoa; phylum Chordata; class Actinopteri; order Cypriniformes; family Cyprinidae; genus Carassius; species Carassius auratus. The sequence goes on from NC_039279.1 coordinate 17,352,424, forward strand.
AATGCATTTGACTCCTTCCTGGTGCATGCTGATGCTCGATGTGACTCGAGTCCCTCTGCAGGCCTTTATGATGTCTGATGGGATTTCAGATGGCTGCTTCTGTCACTCGTGTCTGCTTGGACCGCCAGCAGCTGCTGCTCTGACCTTTACTAATCGGTCCTCGTGCAAACCTATGAGGACCTTCCAGAGCAGTTCTCCTCATTTGGTGCTGCAGATTCAGTATCAACCTGAAGTCAAGTCAAACAATTTACACCCAGAAATTGCTTGTAAATTTCAAGAACGATTAAACAGCAAGTAACACATTAAACATGACATGACAACTTCATAATTACATGGAGAGCAATCACATTCAGCATTCAGCGAACAAGCTCAGACTGGCATTGCCTAATGGGACGGACATGGAGAACATGTTCTTTTTTTCTTCTGAGCTAAAAGAGTATTTTCTGTGGTGTCATTTCTGAGAATCAGCAAAGAGGCAGATCTAATATTTGCAGTCTCGAGTCGAGTGTGTGGCTTCGCATCTCTTTCTCCTGTCTGGAGCTCTGTAAATTTCCAGTCAGCCGTCTCGTGTACGGTTACCCAGCGCTTGGACCTCGGCCATTCACTTCCCATGGGTCGAGGAAGCTAATGCAATGAAACATGGTGTGTTAGTCAAACCGCAGTGCTGTAGTTCGGAGAACAGATTACAGAGGATGGAATTTTCCTTTGCTCTCAGACTAGAAAGAGAGAGCTGGTGCAGTCAGTGTGATGTGTGCCTGTCACTTCATAGGGCACGTGCATGTTTAATGAGCTCATGAAACCATAGCCTGAGATGCTTAATGAGTTCAATACAAGACACAAACAGTGTCAAAGCAGCTTAATTTGTATTGACCTGGATTATTCTTTTAATGCGTTTTTGCACTTAATGCAAAACTAGTTTCAAAACATGCTTTGTGATCCTTTAACAGGGATATCATATCCTTTAAAATTATGATAGTAGACCCTTATCCTGATCAGTGTTTCTCAGTATGCATGTAGTCATGGTTAGAGTTTGCATAGCAGAGTTGCAACTATTTACAAATCTCATCGTTCTGGAAAGCAAGGTGTGCTCTGATTGGCCAGCTATCTAGTGCTTTGGGATTGGTTGAATACCTTATGCATGCAATAAAAATGTTACGCCTCTCGCCATACTGTGATGGTGTCTCCCGGCACGATGAGATAAAAACAAAAAACCCATTACAAACGAGTCTGCATTGTAATTGGAGAAATGACTAAAAACAAACGCTACTCGAAACTCAGGTTTGAATCATCAGTCGCAAATTCGTTAAATATGAAAACGTACTTACAGTCTGTGAGTCAGAACAGCCAGAGCATTGTAGTCTTCTATTGTAGGATCAGGAAACAGTCCTCTGTAAAATGTGCTGCACACATCTGAATATTTGGGTTGAACTGTTCTGGAACAGTGTTGTAAATACTTAACCACTGATTTCTAGTTGTGTCCTCTTTTGGAAGACCAAGCAAAGTAGTTTTGCTTTCACAACAAACACACAGCATCTCTGCAGCAAGGTAACAGCGAGAATCAAAGTAACGCCTTCACTCTTTGTGTGGACATCTGGGAGGCGTTATGCAAATCTTCCCACACAGTGATGTAGACATGTGGGGGGGGGGGGGCGTGTTTAAACGAGGGGTTTAGGAAGACGTGGATGACTCTTAACTTTTATAAAGAATATCTCTTTGGGTTTGAAACTTCAGTCAACTTTAGGGATCTTTTCAATTCACAAACCGCTTGTACCACTCCAAAGAGAAAGGGAAACTTGAAATGGCATCATATGACCCCTTCAAAGAGAAATGCAGTGACGTTGACCTGAGAAAAAAATATTAAGAATATATATATATATATATATATATATATATATATATATATATAAATATAAAAATAATAAAAACAAACAAAGAAATATGTGTGTGTGTGTGTATATATATATATAAATATATATATATATGTGTGTGTGTGTGTGTGTGTGTGTGTAAAAATAATGATGTCTTATCAGTAGAAGGTTGTTCATACATCATGGTAGTATTTGTTGTTCTGTGTTTGTTTATGCTAAAATGTAAACAATGAGAATGACTTAATGATTTAATTTATTTTCCCTTTTTAAAAGTATGCAAAAGGTGTGTGTGTGTATGTGTGTGTGTGTATATATATATATATGTATAAAATTAAGATTATATAATTTTTATTTTTTATATTAAGTATTATTTATTTATTTTTATTTAAAAAAATAATTTATTTTATTATTATTATTATTATTATTATTATTATTATTTTTTTTTTTTTACAAATAGAAACATTTGTTTTAAGAAATATACTCTATAACCCAGGTAACAAGATGATAGGAGTCCTTTTTGGTCAAAATGTATTTCCGGGTACTTTATTACTTGTTCTTTCTTGTAGTTATAAAACAGCCCTTAACGTGTTCATCTTGACCTCCACGTGAGCTCGTCAAGCACTGTGTGCTCTTTTTTTTGTAACTGATAAGTGGCTGCTGTTTATCTGACTTTCTTTCCTTGAGTTTTATGTCATCAGTGCAAGAAACAGGCTCTTCTGAAACGGCTGTCAGCATCTTATCAGCCCTTGCCTGCTGGGCAAATATAGTCCTTTTTGGTGCAGAAAGAGGCGGAGGTCGTCGGTGATGTTAAACAGCACGCGCCCATCACGTACAGCTCACATTCATGTATGAAGACGGTACGTTCTGTGCCAACTCATAATGAGATTACAGCTGTTTCTAGTGAAATAGCCACAAATAGTACATACGTCTGCAGAGCACTTGTTTACTGATGATGCAATTATACAACAAGAAATATGTACAATATGTAACACATTTTTTACTGAAGCGAAAAATACAGTGAAGCATTATTAAAAATATAGTTTGCCCCAAAATGTAAAATCTATCATAATTTATTTACTAACGATAATGTTTTTTTAAATGTAAATGATGAATGAATTGACATTCAATTGTTGACCTATTAACCATTTCATCCCTTACATTTCAGCATACATTTAAAAAGATAATATAAAAAAAGGAATATTAAATGCAATTCGTTGAAATTAGGTCCTTTTTTGTGTAGAACATTAGTACGTCTTTATTTGTAATTTCATAATTGCTTCAAATGTCTGAAATATGGTTAACGTTTACTGTTGAATTAATTGGCAAGCATTTATGATAAACTAAAGCATGCATTAATTTCATTTCTATTGAGACTATGTATGTCGCTTATTTAAATTAGTTTGAAATTGCACCATTAATGATGAAGTTGCAATTTATTACATTTAAAACATTAACTTTAATGTCAAATAACACACTATAGTTAAATATATCATTAAGTACTTTAATTGTGCTTGAATATGTTAGTCAGCACATCAAAATAAGTGTACGTCTTTTGTTTAAAACTCACCAAAAGTTCATTAAAGCATTATTATATTATATTATATTGATTCCCATAATTCATGTGATATAATATTATACCATTAAGATTTGAAGTACACTTCAAGTGCACATTTAATACAAGTGCTTTTTCACAAGGAAACCAAAAACCATTTGACCTACATCAGTGCAGCTGGCCTTATCATTATAGTAACTGTAAACCCTTATTGATGGTTTTTGTTTGTATCTAAGATTTGCTGAATATACAGGACTCTAAACTTTAGAGGTCACTCACACGTGTCGTTTGACGTCAGCCCAAAAATGATGACAAATATGTTCTTTTTATTCTCTGTTAGAAGCAGAGTTGGAAATATGGAGAGTTTTGTGTCTTAGCTAGGACAGACATCTCATATACTGTATTCGAAAACCTGCTGATATCATTTGCTAATTGTTGTTAACTCCCATTTCCATGAGAATGACTCACTCAGACTTGGATTTGTCCCCAATTCGATTGGTCTCGGTGTTGAAGGGGGTCTGAACGAGCAAGAGGAAGGAGAAAGTCCTCTAATGGAGTGGATTTTGTGATTCCAGTCAACTGAAAACACAATATTTGCATGATTTTTCCATAAGAGGAGATGTCTGTTAGAAAGCGAGCGAGCGAGGGAAGGGGAAAGTGAGAGTGTATCAGAGCTTAACCTTCACACAGAGAACAAAGAGAGAGCCCAGTCTGTTTCCAAACTCAGGATGAACGCTGCCAGCCATCTAACTATCACTTCATTGTGCTTTTATGTCCTTCTCTCAGCTTGAGGAAAACATTAAGTCATTCTGACTAATGAAAACACCCATACCCAGAAAATCAGTCAATCTGAATGGAAATGGACCAAGCCGATTGGCAGAAAGCAGCAGGTTTTTTTTGTTTGTTTTGTTTTGTTTTTCCAGACCACATAAAAAGTAGCCAAAAAGCATGAATAAGAAAACTGCTCTTATTCTATTTTTTCCCCCTTTTTTAGATTGGATTTTTATTTTTTTTTAATTTTGGCATTTCATTTCTTAGTTGATTTGTCTAAATCGAAGCATTTTCACTAGTGGTCACGGACTGTATGTAACCATTACTCTGTAAATGAGTTTGTTTTGAAGAAAGTACTCTTTCAGTCAATTCAGCTTCAAAACTTCACATTTAATTCAATGTGTCACTTGCTGTTTCTTTGTAAATAGAGGAATTGTTCACCCAAATGGACATTTGCTGAAAATGTATTCACCCTCAGGCCATCCAGGATGAGTTCGTTTCTTCATCAGGATTGGAGAAATGTAGCATTGCATCACTTGCTCAACAATGGACGCTCTGCAGTGAATGGGTGCCGTCAGAATGAGAGTCCAAACAGCTGATGAAAAAATAATCGACACCACTCCAGTTCATCAGTTAATGTCTTGTGAAGCCAAAAGCTGTATGTTTTGTGAGAAACAAATCCATTATTAAGATGTTTTAACTTTTAAACCTACTTTTAAGACAAAATATGAGTCCATAATCCATAATAGCTCTTCCTCCACTGAAAAAATCCAACACTTGTTGTCCTCTCACATCGAAATCCACTAACATTTTTGTTTAGAGCTGTGGATTATTGTGATGTTTTTATCAGCTGTTTGGACTCTCATTCTGACGGCACCCATTCACTGCAGAGCATCCATTAACACCAAGAGACGGAAGTATAGTTAAACAAATGGAAATGCTTGTGAATGACTATCAAATTGTCATTGGATTAAAATATCTTCCATATAAATAATTAATAAAAGCCTGCTTACCTGCATGAACACCCCATCTGAGCGATTGCTGCGATTTTATTAATACCAGTATAGTTTAATGATCTCTACAGAGATTATTATCATCCCATAATGATAAGGAGGTCATTCACAAGAACAGGTCAAATGTAAAATCTCCAGCTGTGAAAATTTAGCCCTTGAACCAAGAAGCATGAATCTGTGTCGTATGACGTCTCTTACCTTTTGCTTGCTCTGGCTTTTTTAAATGGCCTACTAGATTTAATGGAAAGTGTTAACCTAAGGCTTATGTGCATTATTAGTTCTTGCGGACAACATTTAAATGCATGTTCTGGAGAGATGGCTGAATGTTCAGTCCTGACCTCCTTTCCCAAGCCCTGAAAAAGGAAATGTCAGAACTAAGCATCTACACTTAAAGCGCTTTCTTGTGTCAGCACTCAACGGGATCAAGCGTGTTGTCTGTTGTGAACGTTTCTCTACAGCAGGTACATCTTGTACCACAGCTGCCCCCTTCTCTTTCATGCTGGGACACTTTAAACTAGCAGCTATCCTGTTGCTGTCAGGCTGCCTTGTTCTGGTCCGGTCTCGTGTTCATTCGCGTTATTTGTTTGAAATGTTAGACACTGCTGGAATGCATCTCAAGCTCTGCTGCGATATTTTCATTATTGGTCTGGTTAATAATGTACTCCAGATGTTTTCCTGATCGTCATTGTGGCTTTCTCCAGCTAGCCCAGGCTGGTTCGGCTTTAATTAAATACTTTGTTTGTAACACTGAGAAGACACAAAGACACACATGCATTTTTAGATTTTATGATTGAAATGTATTACAATTTATACTGTGTGATCGGCATATCAGCTCACCAAAGGATGCTCTGCAGTGGATGGGTGCCGTCAGAATGATGCTGATAAAAACATCAGAGTAATCCACAACTTTTATTTATTTATTTATATTTTCACTGGAGAAAGCAGTATTATAGATCATGGACTTACCAGAAGTAATGGCTGGATGTTAAAATGCCTTAATGATGGATTTGTTTCTTATAAACGCACAGCTTTTGGATTCACAAGACATTAATTTATGGACAGGAAGTGGTGTGGATTACTTGTGGATTATTGTGATGTTTTTAGCATCTGTTTGGACTTTCATTCTGACGGCACCCATTCACCGTAGAGCATCCTTTGGTGAGCAAGTGATGCAATGCTACATTTCTCCAAACCTGATGAAGAAACAAACTCATCTACATCTTAGAGTAAATAAAAAAAAAACACCAGAAAACATTAATAAAGCACTATAATCCAATTAGAAATGCTTAATTATAATTTGTGTGTGCTGTGTATGCTTAGCTTGCTTAGCTACATGCTAGTACCAAACTTTACTGTGAATCAGAAAATTAGATGCGAGTCGAGTCTTTAGTGTGATAGCAAGGTTTACGTGTTGTGTGGTCTGAAAAATCTCACAAATGTAATTAAAAGTAGTGTCGAAACAGATTTCTCAAGCGCCTTTAAAAGAAATCTTACTGCACAGTTAATGAGGGCTGCACCATTTATTCAGTAAATCATATTGCAAGTAATTTAACACACGTTGCCATTACTGCAACAACATGATAAACATCAAGACTAAAAATCTGTCTCTTCAGCAATGTTTCACAATACAGTTTGTTTAGCCATATGAGTGCAAAAAGCATTAAAAGCCTTTGGTATCTGCTTATGGTGTGTGTTTAGAGGATATCTAGACATATAATGCTAAAATCTCTGAGGACACTTTATTTGGTCATTAAAATGCAATTGTCTTGCTAACTTCTCCCCCCAGTGCCGCCAGTATTTTGGAAAATTAGGTAACTGAGAGAGTAAAGTATTTAAACAGTTTAACCATTAAGAGCATTAAAAGCTTTATGTGTTGAAATAAAGTTAACACCTTATCCATTCCTCGCCTGTCCTCTAATTAGAATTCATTCATCATTTCTGACTTACCTTTTGCATTTGAAAACAAAATAAGAAATTGCACAAATCTCTAGAAGGGATATTACGAGCGATATATGACACGATATATGACAACTAAACAAAGCAAATATTAATGAGTTCAAACTGTAGTTCACGTGTTTGTTTGTTTCTGGAGTTCTTTATGCTTCAGTGAGTCCTTTATGATCACAACCTTATTGTGTTTTTTTTCAGGTAAAATAATTCATAATTCATCTGAATGTCAAGTCTTCTTTGACATGTCCATGCAGTTATAGTGCCAACATGAACACCTATATCCATAATGTGTTAACCTCAGTTAAGATCTCTTCACAAAGTCAGCTCCCTCTTTCTCTTTCTGTGCCGGTCACTATCAGTTTCTTCAGCCGCTTTAGAAATAGTAACACTATCAGCTCGTGTATGAGAGCACAGTGCCGGTCATTCGCCAGTGTTTCCAGAACAAGGTACATTCATAATAACTGGTGATATGAGCTGTGGAACTAAATATATGCTGTTCTTATGATCACATTTAATATTAGTGGTAGTGCTCAATATCTCAATATAATGAACTACCGGTCAAAAGTTAGAAATATTTAAGACTTTGTAATGTTTTTGAAAGAAGTCTCTTTTGCACTTATATCAAGGCTGGGTTTATTTGATAAAAAAAATACTTTAATATTGTGAAATATTATTGCAATTTAAAATAACTGTTGTCTATTTGAGTATATTGTAAAATGTAATTTATTTCTGTGATATAAAGCTGAATTCTTTTGTATCATTACTCCTGTCTTCAGTATCACATGACCCTTCAGAAATAGTTCTATTATACTATAATATAATTTAAATATGCTATATTACTGTTTACAAAGTCTTAATTATTCCAAATTATTTACGTGTAGTTTATATTGTTTTTATACTGAAGTCAGATTCATTTTGCACAATTGTTTTTAATCGCGTCGTTCGCAGTGCTTCATCTAAAGAGTAGTTGATTCACTCAGCGTCTTACCTTTTTGTTATTTTCCCTAATTTTGCATTGAATCATAGTTTGTAGTGTTATGGTTTATCTCACAGCCAGGTGGTTTGGTTCATTGCGTGGAAGTCTTTGTTCAGGGATGTTTTGAAATCCTTATAGAGAAAATTATTAGTGAAAAATGCTTCGAGAATCAAGGTCAATGAAGTGTGTGGTCACTGTTGTGCTCTTGTGAGGTTAACCTTCATTTAAAGTCTCCTGTGTTCCTGGAAACACACACACACACACACACACACACACACACACACAGATAAGGCAGAACTTTTTGTGCAGCTTAGCTCCACTCGATGAATACAGTACAGCAGTGCTGTCAATAAATACACTGAAACTTAAGCCAGATGAAGGATAAATACACTCTGTGATAGCTATAATAGGATGAATATCTTGGAAACACACCCGGATCACATTCCACCCCAAAATCAATGGGAAAAACATATTTATGTGCTTAAAGAAAATAATGCCTGTTTTGTGCCTAATCATAGTGATTAAGCAAGTTGCCCCAAATTCTCTTTGTAATACATTTTTGTTAATTATATTTTGTGTATTACTGTAAAATAATGATGCATTTTAAATCAACAAATATATACCTGCTAAGCAAAATAACTTCAGTACATGCATCAAAATGAACAATTACCAATTGCATTTTTAACAGACAAGGCTTTAAAGCACATGCAAATAATGTACTTTTGTGAAAAAAGTGTGGTGCCCCATAAAGTGTGTAACTTTACCGTTAAGTTTACATTTGATGTGAATGTATGTGGCATTGACAGTATATTGAGAACTCCAACTGATACTACAATATTTTTCAAAAGTAGATCGTGGAGACATTTTAATTGTCCATGATCAAAAATCGTGATATCACACACACCCCTAGCTGTACACTGTTTACGCTATGACTACGTCATCCGCTGGAACATGACACTCTTGTGAACACAAGCGAGAGAGAGAGAGAGAGAGAGGTCTATACACACACACACACACACACACACACACATAAATAGTTCTACTGTCACAGCTTTATTGATTTAATTTGTCATCACAATGATTACCAGCAGCTTTAGTTGAATCTTCAACACTGTCATGTGTGGATTCCAGCTGTCATGTGATTGATGAAATGCATTGCTGTGTCTCCATGGACAGTTTGTCGCCTACGGGTGTTCCCACATTACACTGTGACCTTAACAAAGCCTTCGAACGCTCATGACTGGACATGCATTCGTGTGTAGTGTGTCTTTGCAGTGAGTAAGTGAGCGCAGAGCAGGGACGCAGTGAGATCAATATGAATTGAGTCTCTTTATTTCCCAAACATGACACAGCCTGTTACTGCTGATATCAATGCTGTCTTGAAGAACAAAGATAACATTATCATACAATACAAACACAGCTACCATCTCTGGAAAAAAAGGTTATTCATTATCACAGATGAAGCTCACTTTCACAGTAATCTATCAGGCGGTTTGTGGAAGTTGGGAAATATTTAACCTAAAATTGTGTCTTCTTTCACACCTCAGGCTGGTGTCAGATAGTTTGGTCTCAGATGTTTGATCTATTGACTTTTAACACATTTTTCCGCCTGTAAGAAAGCATCTGATCATAACAATTAGCATAGTTGCATGGGATTTGCACTCCAATCATGCTATAAAGAAAGCAGTTTTACTTTTCTAGACATGAAATAAAATAAAATCAATAGTGTCTGTTGCTTTCAAATAGAATTGCAACTTTAGTTTCTTCTATAAAGCAGCTCTCCAAGTTGTAGTATATTTTTATGGAAGCCTGTTTCCACCATGGAATAGAAAATAAAACTTTTTTTTTTTTTTTGCTATTTTTTATCTCACAATTCAGGGTTTATATCTCCCAGTTCTAACTTTTCTTTTTAAAATCATGAAAATTTCTGACTTCCTCACAATTCCAAATTTACATTTTGCAATTCAGAATTTTTGATCCTCAGAATTCCGAGTTAATAGCAATTCAGTTTTGTTTTATTGTCCATGGAATAAAAATAAATAAGATCAATGTGACTTATCTTACAATTCTTTCTTGCAAATGTGAATTTATATCTCATAATTCTGCATTTATATCACACAGTCCTGCGTTTAAATCCTGTAATTCTGACTTTATAATTCAGAATCGTGAGGGGAAAAGTCAGAATTGTGAGATAAAAAAGTAACAATTATACTTCTTTATTAATATTTTTTTTAATCCTGTGGTGGAAACAAGCTTATATACAACTGACCTTGACAAACTGAACTGAAGAAAGAAGTCGAAGAAGATTTCCATGTCAAAGTGGGCGGAGCTCCAGAGCCACACCTACTTATTACATAATCGCCATGGACCAATGAGAATTTGAGAGTGTTTACCAGAAAACTGCTTCAGCTGGTAAAGTTGGCCTTGGCAACTTTTCAAACTTTTAAAACAAACTTAAAGCGAACATCGATTTGGCCTGATTTTGTTCAAATAGATCCAGTTCATTCTTTGATTGGTCTTTGAGTATTCATGTATTCTGGTGGCTCGTGCTGGCAGGTGGTTCCTTCCCATGTGGAGCTCAAGAACATCAACACTGCTTATGTAACAGTAACACCACGCGGAGCTGAGACAATACATTTTCAGCCTGGCTTTAATTACACACACATCTGCAGACCCCTATGACCAGACCCCAGTATAAGCTTCACAGGAGGGTCGGACAAGTCCCAAAAGCACATGAACAATGTGGGACCAAGCAGTTATGCAGAGCTGAATGCTTGCAGAGAGAGACTACAACAAAAACATTCTGGTATCAGTAGAGCCAGACATCTTAGCCACTTGATAAATGAACTTGCAAGGGCGGTATGTGTAGAATTTAGTGAATGATGGGCGTGCAAATGACCTAATAGTGGTAACAAGAGGGTCAATGACGTCACACTCATTTTTCATTAAAATGACACCTCAATGATGAGCGTGTTTTCAGATTAAAATTCATTTAGATGTTTTTGAGGCCATGAAGTCGAAATGTCAGACTGGTTAAGCTGCCCTCAGATTGTAATGCAGCAATAATTCATGATAATAGTAAAAATAAAAAAAAATAAAAAATACTACGGATGTAATGAAGCACCCTGAACAAGCTGAAAATAAAAAAATATGTGACGATTCAAGTAGGTTTAGATGTTTACAGTTGGAAGCAGGGTTTATATGAATGCTTCTTTATTAGGACCTGACTGTCTTCAGAATAGGTTTGGTTGTAATGCATATTAAAATAGTGTTTGTAAGCACAGAACTGCTTTGTTTACAGTGTTAACCAAGGAAACGCTGTATCGCTGCTGTTCCATGAGCGCCACCTGCTGTCAGAGAGTGAATCTGCGTCTCACGCAGCCCGTCTGCTGTTTTAGTTTCGTTCAGATATGTTTGATGTAGCATAGTTTCAAAAAGCTAAAGTCAGAGTGTTCTGTTTTTGCTGCAAATTTCTAATTCATACAATCAAATGCAAATAAAAAACAAGCTCATGCTGCATGTATTCAGCATCTTTTTTTTTATCAGGGATAAAATACAGTGGTTATAGTGGAAAGAGCACGGCCAAGTAGTTTATTTATATGAAAATAATAATTTTATTTGTAATATTTATTTATTTGTTTTGGAATTGTTTTTATTTATTTTTAATTTCAGCTTAGTTTTGGTTCTTTGACATGTTTCAATTTTACAAACAAATGTGCAGCATTTTGTCTGAGAATTAGTAAAAAGGCTTTCTTTTCATTTATAATTTATTATAATTGCTTGTGTATATGTTACAAATTACACTTGGTAAAAAACTTTTTTACTGTTAACTCAGAAACATTAATATTTAAACTTGTTGAAAGTGACATGTCTGACCTAGTCTGAGTCAGAGCTATCAATTTGATAGTATTATATAATGCATGCAAAACTATTATGTTGATTTTGCTGACTTGCATTTGCACATGGTTTAAATAGACGTTCACAGTTCTCATTTATTATTGTTCTATTGTTATAAACCGTTATGTAACGAATCTGCTGCAGCATGTCAGGGAAAACTACACCTACACTCATGGCAGCTTGAGGACAGGGTGAGAAATATGCAGCACAGCAGTATTTATTATTTAATATTTACGTAACAGTATTTTAGAAGCTTGTAAAAACTTTTCAACAAATGCATCGTTTTCACCCCAACCTAGAATGCCAGGAAAGTGAAGCGTGCTGCTTTGTGCCATGTGTTTCATGCTGATTTATTGTTGGCCCCTGGAGTGGTGTCTATTCCTCTTCTTTCCACCAGCTCCAGACCTGCATTGTCGTCATCTTCTTCATCCAATGCTGTTTACTTCTTTGCTGGGATGCTGGGATAAAATCACATTTGTTGATGTTTCCATACTTTTTGGACCAAAGTTGTAATTTAACAAAATGTCAAGTACCCTTCAGGTTTCAGTGCAGGTTTAAACTCTTTCTACAAGACTTATGTAATTGAATTCAGGCAGAATATGATTTTACGTAACTTAAGGTTTGTATGTCAATGGGTCTCAACAGAGAGCCGTTCATTGTCTACAATGGGCACAGTGTCATTTACAAACCTGATGCAATATTCATGTGTTTATGGTTTTAAGTCTGATCTGTTTATTCCATCATGAGACATGAGCGATGTTCTCCTCCTGTGTTTAATATCAAGTTGGTGAGGTAATTAATTCAGCTTTTTTATGCTGTTTCAAAGTTGTTAATTCATATTGGACTCAGTCACTCATTGGGATTTTTAAATTTCCTCTTTGCCTAAATCCGGTGTCTCGTTGGCTCGCCTAGTGAGGCTTTCGTTTGCAAACGTCACTAATAACAGAGATTTACCATGCTCTGCTAAGAGTTTTTGGGATTTGAAGTTTGAAAAATGAGTGTAATTTCCTTGCAGTCTCTCGAACTGTTTCTGCATTGGATTTGACAATAGTTTAGAGATCTCTGGAATGAATAAATGTGGTTTGGCATGAGTTCAGGATTCTGGTCTGGGCCGTTTGGAGTTAACCAGCGCTGAAGCTGCTGGCCCATACTGCTCTCAACCCCCAGCGGTGTGCTCTGATTGAACGCACATGTGTTTCTGTACATTTGTTCTTCTAAACATCCAGGCATTCAATAACACAATGAGGCAATTTATACAATGCCATCCAAAAACTTACGCAAGCATATCTGTCAATGACAAACAGACATGAAAGCATTATGAGAAAATGAAAACATTACACTTCATGCACATGATTTGCGTGAATGCTAGGATTGATGGAAAATTCTTAAAGTAATAGTTCACCCGAAAATGAAAATTTGATGCAAATGTTCACCCTCAGACCATTCAAGGTGTAGACGAGTTTGTCTGCAAGAATAAATTTCATCAAGTCACATCGACGGAGGATTATCACGGAGCCATTGTCATACACTTCATGTCAAGAAAAAATTAATTTAGATCGCCAAAGTATGCAGAATTTGATGGAATCAATAATAAGGCACCGTGTTTCACACTTAATGCTATTTAAGTAGTAGTTTGCCCAAAATTGAAAATGTAGTCACCGTCAGGCCATCCAATATCTAGATGAGTTTGTTTCTTCTTTGCAACAGATTTCGGGAAATGTAGCATTGCATCACTTGATCCGCAATGGATGCTCTGCAGTGAATGGGTGCCGTCAGAATGAGTCCAAACAGTTGCTAAAACATCACAATAATCCACAACACTCCAGTCCAGCAATCAATGTCTTGTGAAGCCAAAAGATGTGTGTTTGTAAGGAACAAATTCATCAAGGCAGCGCCCATTCACTGCAGAGGACCCATCGGTGGACCTATTCCGTCAATGTTGGGTCTTAAATGTAATTTTCAAATCTTGAAACTTAAGAAAAAATCTTTTTTTGCATTCCCAAAATATTTCTTCTGAGGAATGTTCTTATATATGTTCTTTCTATTGTTCTCATTAGTCTAGATTTTTTTAAAGAATTTTTAGCACTTAGGAACATTCTCAAACTTATTAGACTTTAAGTTGGTTATTATATATTAGATAATATTTCAGAATACCGTCTACACTGAATGCGACCGTTCGCGTGTGGAACCAAAATCAGCTTCTTCTGTATTTCAAATCTTTACAGTACTACTCAATGATGCTTTCAATCACAAAAAACATAGCAAAGCTTTTTTCACAATAGTCGTCCCATATGCTTATGTTCTCTTTTTTGTCCCACCCATACGTCAAGCACAAAAGCGCTACCATCTGGCTGATTCGCTGACAAGCCTTTAGGATCCTTCCTTCAATCATGATAAGCATGTAGAGGTTGTTATGTGCCATTTAGTAATTACTAGCTCGCTGTGCCTCAGGCTGTCCTGAACTCAAGCTCCAGGATTTCTTCCGTTTAAGCCCACCATGTTTCACTCATACATGCAAGTCCCAGGATGTTCATTTTAACCCTTTACTACAGCTCTACCCTTCAACTAATTCACCCAGTCATGAAATAAAGAACTGTTTCACAAACAATCTGTTCAAATGAAGCAATGAGCCACAAGAGGCTGTGTTACAGAAATTTGATTGAATAAAAAATTTGTTATAATCACTGTAACACAGCCTACAATTTTTACTTTATGCAATGGTGAATGCACCAATACAGACACACATTTTGAATAGTTACATTTATTAATAAAAGTCATGATGATAAACTGTGATGTGCATCTAATGGATACTTTTGGGAAGCCAGTAGGTAGCCACAAGTGATTACTTTATGAATGATTCACTGAATCATTCACTAAACCAATTGTAATGCATAATTTCATGATATTAAGTAGTATATAATTATTAAGATAAAGCAATCTGGGTGCTATTTTCATGCTATTCTATAAATACTGTTATTTTGCTTATACTACTCTTTTCACATACTGTTTTTCGCAACATAGGCTCATTCGAAATATGAGCCTCTAAATACATTTCTGCAAAACTGAAAAAACGTACATATAGATACCAATTGCTGCAGTTTCCAGTTGAAATGAACACTAGAGACAGTAAAACAACAACAACTTTTATTCCTTTTCACACAAAGTATGATTTACAGGTTCACAGATTTGATTAATGAAGCCTAATTTTAGCACAATTATTAGAGGAATATTATATATTTAAACCAATTTTAACATGCTGCAAGATTTAAAAACTGATACTTCAGAACGTTACCGTCACATATCCAGCTTCATACTGTATGTATGTGTTTTCATATTCAGTAGTTTGTTTGGTAGCTATTCAGTAAGTATGGAGTTGCACGAGTGGTGAAACCGTGAAACTATGCATCGACAAAACCATTCAAACCTGCATGTAAGGAAGTTCAAATAGCATGGTTGCATCAACAAATACATTTTTATATCAGTTTTGCATTTGTTAACACTATCGGGTATGCTTAAGGTTGGTTTTGGTGAATGGGATATTTCCAACACGATAGATCATAAACTTTTGGTGACACTCCCTTGATATTTGAATTATGAAACACTGCTATATGTACCTGAAACAAAGTAATAAAGACACAGCAATACGCGCCTATATCAACGTAAAAAATGTGCCATGGTCCGTATTGAACCCATGTTTTAGTGCCACTCACTGGACATTTTATTTTTAAACTGTTGCAAAATGTGCAGTAAGTTACATAATAACAGTGTTGTAGAAATCTTTTTAGAGGCACATAATTAAAATGAGTCTGGGTTGGTTTTTCGGCCAACTATATAGAAGTGAAGTATGCATATTCAGATACAGCCAAGTATCTGACTTCATGGGTGAGTCATTGAATGATTCACTCAACCTATTTGTTTAAAACACAACTACTGTGTGTTATTCGAAGACTTGCCATGGTTGGTTAGTCTCTGGCTTCGTTTGAGATTATTTTCATTATCTGAGCAAAACATTGACAAAATAACTGTGTCTAAAATAGAAGTTACTCAATCTTAACCTCTTGTTTGTATACCAGTGGTTGAAGTCAAATGCAATATTTTTATGGAAAACTCCTGTTTTAGTGTTGCTTACACAGAGTCGAGAGAGAGAGACTTACAGGGCAATGAATGGCGCTGGAAAGTCAAATGCATCTTTATTATATTTACATCCTGGAAAAAAGTTCTGGTTGCCTAAATGTGTGTCCGTACACTTCATATAGGCTAGGCTATACTCGACACCCATGCACCTCTGTCAGTTTGTTTTCCAAACACAGATATAGTCCTGTGGAGGGTATTTGAGGAGATAATGACATTAACTGTGCTTAAAAACGTTCCTGTGTATATGAGAAGGTCTCGGTTGCATCACTAATATTAGGCAGGTCATGTGGACAGTAGCTCAGTGTTTATTACACACATACTTAAGTCTGAAAGGCAATCCTGTGTTGACTGGAGATGTATAACTGATGTTTGGAGCCACTAATAAGATTAGCAGCATGGATATGTGTCATCTATAAATGTGTGTTTATGTATGCCTGTTTTTTTTTTTTTTACAGTGGTTGGTTGGATGGGAAAGAGTACTGTAGACTTACATATAGCGTGAGTGAGTTCACTGAGAGCCTGTGTGTGTGTGTGTGTGTGTGTGTGTGCGTGTGTGTGTGTGTGTGTGTGTGTGTGTGTGTGTGTGTGTGTGTGTGTGTGTGTGTGTGTGTGTCTGACCGACAATGCTTGTCAATCATTGGGTGTCACGAAGCCTTGGGCCTAGAACAGGGAAACTGTATTTATGTTGGGAAGGGAGAGGAACATGTTTGGACACAAATTAATAATTTGTTTTCCCAAGAGAGTAAAATTGCTTCTTTAATCCATTCCTTAAACCCTCCCAAAGGGAAGGACTCCAAGTGTAATCTCACGTCTCTCCTCTAGTGTCTCAAACGAGGTCTCAACAATTTCTCAACTTGTGCTCAGGTTTATGAAGACAATAAGTCTGCAGTTAAACGTTTTTAATATGAATTATGACATTTCTCATCAAATGATGTGTTACACACATTAATTTTTAGTTCTATACTGTTTTCTTCTCAGCATGTCAAAAGTTTACTTAATCTAAAATTACATAAAAATTCAAAATATATCAAAATATTAAAAAAATAGTTTGTATTAATAATTCATTTATACACACACACACACACACACGCACACACACACACATACTGTATATATATTCTGTTTACATTTAAATTTTTCTTAGTTAAAAGTTTTGTAACGTGTTTTGTCATAAAGATCAATATAGTTTTTATTTTAGATTTTTTTATGTTAATGTTAATCAAAATTTTACTTTATTTCTTTATTTTATTTAATGTAAACAATTGTCTCGTTCAGACATACAGTGACTGAAATACTCCTCTTATGTAATGTTATGTATTATGTTAATATTTGACTCAAAATATTTTATGATATTTGGGGGACAAAAAGTAAATAATATCAGGATGATGCAGCTGTGCTAATATGAAGAGGAAAAAAACTCACATTAAACAAAGAATGTTTTTGAAAAAAAAAAAGTAGTTAAGAATAATCTTTATTATTTTTCCTAAAACAAAACTATGAAAGAATTTTGTTAAAATATTAAAATAAATATTAATAAATAAATAAATAAATAAAATTGTGTCTGCCAAGTCAAGTGCTGTTATAGAAAGTACTTTTGAAAATACCTTTAAGAACCTTTTTGTAAACAACTACCAAATTTTGTTTTTTAAATGGTATGAACGTTTTCAAAAGGTTCAAACATGAATACAAAGATCAAATTTCTAACAACTTGGCGCGTGTTTTAAACAAGATTTTATAAAGTTTTTTTTCTTCATTCCCTTGGACACTCTCATTGCTCCTAAGCAATCTTATGAGGAACATCTACAAATACAGTGTTAAACGTAGAGCTCGGCCTCCTACTGTCTCTCTCCGTGTGTTTTCAAATGCTCACTCGAGACATAAACACACAGCACTTTTCCCAGAACTCACTGAATGTAGGATTGACTCTGAGGAGTTTCCACCCTCCTCACGCGGCCGAGAGGCCCAGGACTGCTAAATCAAGCCTTTCATACCCACCAGAGGACAGAAATGGCCTTGTTTGCCAAGTAATTGCTCGTCTGTAGCCCAGTTACTAAAGGTTTTCGAAAAACTAAGATTAGAATGGGATGTAATTATGAGACAGCGGAAAAATATGATTAGGTTTGGGTGTTTCATGTACAGTAAATGGTGAAAGTCTTGCGGTCGCAACTGTCTCGCTGGTTCTTATCTGTTTTAATGGTTTTTTGAGTAGTAATTACAGACTGTTAGCTGCCAGAATAAGCAGTGAATCATGCTTATTGAGGGCGGATGTACGTCAGAAGAACTTGTCATTTAAAACCTAAATGAAGGCAAAACACTACAGGTGAACTAGGATAAGATAGCTATCACCACACTTTCACCGTATCAAAGACATGTGCTTTGCATTACAAGTTTTCTGATCCGATATGCAAATGAGACACTGATTAAATATGCGCTCATTTGCATAAACGTGGATAAATCCAGGTTCAATATTATTATTAATACTTCATAAATCAGAAAATGCTGCCAACAGCTAGAATACAGATATATTTCCTCCATATTATTATGAATAAAAGTTATATAAATTGTGCAAATTTTATATGAACAACTACTCCGTACAAACCTTCAGAATATAGATAGGAGTAAAACTCTAAAGTTTGGTTGCTGAAGATTTCTGGCTCAGTGTATGAGGAAGAAAATGCATGGCCTGTAATAATATGTGTAGTAATTGAAGTCTACAGATGCAGATGGATAACATGTAATAATAATGTAAACACTTAAATGTGTATTTTGGATGTTTTCTTTCCACTAGTCTGATAGACTACATGTTATGGAAGCAAAGTAGTCGAAAATAAAATAAAATTGAGCAGTGCCTGAAAAAACGATTGTTTTAATGAGTGTTTAGGCTCTTAGTTTTTGTTTAAGAGCTCATTGAAAGTCATTGAAAGTTTGAAACTTCAGAATCGTGATTTTTTTTAAGTTTCTCTTTCTAAAACATTTGTTTTTTTCTTCTTTAGACTCGCAAACTGACCAAAGTAGAGCGCCAGCGCTTCAGCGAAGAGGTTGAAATGCTCAAGGGTCTTCAGCACCCGAACATCGTGCGCTTTTACGACTCCTGGAAGTCCACTGTGAAAGGTCACAAGTGCATCCTGCTGGTCACTGAGCTCATGACCTCTGGCACCCTCAAAACGTGAGTCAGAATCACATTAAACGGATAGTCCGCCTCAAAATCATTCATTTTTTGGGTTGACTGTCCCTTTAATTTAACCCTTTTTTGGTCCTGAGGTGAAAATTATTCTAACATCCCAATTTCGTAGGTATCTAAAGCGTTTCAAAGAGATGAAACCGAAGCTCCTACAGAGGTGGAGTCGTCAGATCCTTAAAGGACTTCACTTTCTGCACACGCGCGCCCCTCCCATCATTCACAGGGACTTGAAATGTGACAACATCTTCATCACGGGCCCCACAGGAAGTGTGAAGATCGGGGACCTTGGCCTGGCCACACTCAAGAGGGCAAGCTTTGCAAAGAGCGTCATCGGTGGGTCACTGCAATCTCCTGAAGCTTGTCATGCTTTCGTTTCTCAGTAATGATTTATCTTCTTCAACCTCATTGCATTTCAAGTTTAAAATTAAACATTCAGTTTCACCTCTAGCCACTAGGTTGTTACCATCAAGATGATAATACCATGATGTGACAGGCATAACATTGAGCTTCTTTCCTGACCCTGAAATAAAGTGTATTATTAAACCGTGCTATAATGTACCGTATTGGTAGTGGTAAGCAGAATTCATTGTGTTTAACAGGAACCCCTGAGTTCATGGCTCCAGAAATGTATGAGGAGAAGTACGACGAGGCAGTGGACGTCTATGCATTTGGCATGTGCATCTTAGAGATGACCACGTCTGAATATCCATACTCAGAGTGCCAAAACGCTGCACAGATTTACCGCAAAGTTACCAGCGTGAGTTTCAACCTGCTCTCATTAATATCATCATCATTTAGTGTGATTCATATCTCTTTAAGTTAATGATTTGGGTCAGTACAATAAAAACAAAAATGGTTTTATGTAGCAAGGAACCATTTAATTGACCAAAAGTGAGAGCAAAGACATTTATAGTGTTTGAAAAAGGTGTTTTTAAGTCAATATATGATTTACATTAATTTAAATGAAATAAATATTACTTATTTAAACCTATAAAAACCTTGAAGATATTTTATTTTACCTAGCTGCTAAGGAAACATATCGTTTTCATTTGATCTAACTTGATGTACTAAAATCAATATAGTAATATAATAATATATATAGACATTTTTAATAATAAAAGTACGAAAATTAAAATAAAAATAAGATAAAAACACAAAATGCTAAAATAACACTGCAGAAGATCTATATTTAAAAAACAAATGCTGTTCTTTTTAACTTTTTGTATTAATAAAAGAATCCTGAAAAAAATGCATCATGTTTTTACAAAAATATGAAGCAGCACAACTTTTTTCAACAGTGATAAAAATCAGAAATGTTTCTTGAGCAGTAAATCCGTATATTTTCATGATTTCTGAAGATCATGTGACACTGAAGACTAGAGAAATGATGATGAAAATTGTTATTTGCTCACAGAAATAAATGGCATTTTGAAATATATTAAAATAGAAAACTTTTTTTTCTGTATTTTTGATCAAATAAATGCAGCCTTGTTGAGCAAAAGAGACTTCTTTCAAATACAAAATCTGTGAGATTGCTTAAAAATGTTTAATTGCTGTGCATATGTTTTGCAATAAGCATATGCACGTCCATATGTCCTAGTTTATACAGAGACCTTTAGCCCAGCATGGAAAGTACCATAAACATTGTTTCCCTTCTTTCATATTCTTCATGCATGTCCTCATTTCCTCTCATTTCCTTAAGAGCTTGCTGTGAGTCCACTTTGAGCAGAGGTTTGATTAGAGATCACGGCTCTTAGATAGTTTGAAATACCCCCTGTCTATATCCTGTTTTTAAAATCCCAGGGCTCGTCTCATTCTGGATAATTTGAGAAAGGCCCTATAGGTCACATGTACACAGAGAGGTCGTTCTGATTATGCAACTTGTTAGGGATACAGTATATTCACTTGTCTGCTCCTTATTGCATTTGGAAACTTACATCAGCATGTGTTTACAACATCTTCAGACAGTCTCTTTAATGTTAATCAATCTCGAACAGGTTCTTTATACATGAAAGAATGTTCCTAACAAATTCTAAAAGGAAAACATTAAACTTCACTATTTTTACTTGCAGTAACAAAATTTGCAGTGGATGTTTTGTACGACATGAAGTACAATAAACTTCAACAGGATTTCAGTGATGTTTTGATTTTGCATGTCAGAAAACAAGTTTATGATGTTTTAAAGTAATAGCTACTTTGACATGCACTTTATGTGGATGACGCCAATGGTTTTGGTTTATTGGTTCGTTAAATGACGTGTCTTGAATGAGTGAAACAAAGCCTGCTCTGAAAAGGTTGCTGAGTGTTAATGACAAAGCCAAGGAGCGCGAGTGTAAACGGGATGGGCGGTCGTCCAAAACTCCTGAACTCGATGCTTTATGGAGCACATGCTCCACAAATATTACACAAGTCTACAGGGAAAGTGACCTACTCCAGCTGTAATTCAGCCCTCAACTGTAATTCTTTCAAATTACAGCTTAACTTTACATTATTGAAGACTTTTGTATAGTTGAAGTAACTCAAATGTGACAAATTACAGGCATTAACTGTTGTAGATCTTAATATGATGGCTCAACATTAAACCAAGCACATGCAAGTGTTGTGAAGTGTATTTTCGAAAGACTACAGTGTTAAAGTAATAATGTTACAGTGCTTTATAAAATGTTTAAATGTTTAAATGTTTAAGCTATTATTAAGATATTATTAATTATTCACAAAAGTCTAATAGTACTGAAAGTTGCAAATGGCATCTACAGGGCTTTATTTGAATTTTTATTTTTATTTTTTGTCAGAAATGCAAGAAGTCTAAATTGTGAGATACAGCCTGAAAAAAAAATCAGAATTGTAAGATATAAACTCACAATTGCGAGAAAAAGTCAGAATTGTGAGAAATAAACTTGCAATTGCAAGAAAAAGTCAGAATTGTGAGCTATAAACTTGCAATTGCGAGAAAAAGTAATATTTGTGAGATATAGACTTACGATTGTGAGAAAAAGTCAGAATTGTGAGATATAAACTTGCGATTGCGAGAAAAAGTCAGATTTGTGAGATATGAACTTGCGATTGCGAGAAAAAGTCAGATTTGTGAGATATGAACTCGCGATTGCGAGAAAAAGGCAGATTTGTGCGATATGAACTCGCGATTGCGAGAAAAAGTCAGATTTGTGCGATATGAACTCGCAATTGCGAGGAAAAAGTCAGATTTGTGCGATATGAACTTGCAATTGCGAGAAAAAGTCAGATTTGTGCGATATGAACTCGCAATTGCGAGGAAAAAGTCAGATTTGTGCGATATGAACTCGCAATTGCGAGAAAAAGGCAGATTTGTGCGATATGAACTCGCAATTGCGAGGAAAAAGTCAGATTTGTGCGATATGAACTCGCAATTGCGAGGAAAAAGTCAGATTTGTGCGATATGAACTCGCAATTGCGAGAAAAAGTCAGATTTGTGCGATATGAACTCGCAATTGCGAGAAAAAGTCAGATTTGTGCGATATGAACTCGCAATTGCGAGAAAAAGTCAGATTTGTGCGATATGAACTCGCAATATCGAGAAAAAGTCAGATTTGTGCGATATGAACTTGCAATCGTGAGAAAAAGTCAGAATTGTAAGATATAAACTTGTAATTGTTAGATAGTCAGAGATAATTAATATCTCAAGTTTTTTCCAAGAATTACAAGAAAAAAAGTTGAAATTACCTATTTTATGTTTTAATCCCGTGGAGGAAACAAACTCCCATAGCTTTAGGGTTGTGTGCTTTGCTCAAGGGCAGTGTCAGTAACAAATCAACTGTGCATCGGTGCAAAGTAACTTTTTCAAAACATCCAGGCATGCTTTGAAACCTTGCTTTCATGTAACTGGCTGAGATTAGATTATCTGAAAGAGAATCATCTAATTTACATTTGAACATTAGATTGATGAGTGACATTATTAAAACATATTAAGCCCCTTTGACCAATGTTTTTCTCAGACTTTGACATTTGTGTCCACTTCTGCTGTTTTCAGGGTATAAAGCCCGACAGTTTCTACAAAGTGAAAGTTCCAGAGTTAAAGGAAATCATAGAAGGCTGTATCCGCATGAACAAAGATGAAAGGTACTTTATTGAATTTCCTGTTTGATTTTGCACTTTGAAAGTGTTCTTGTGCAGAATCATTAACTTTATATATTCACCTGTTATTACGCAGAATTGTTCTACAAAGTGGAATTACTTGTTATTCTGCAAAATATCAGTAACAAAATATAAAGTCATGCTACAGAGATAGTTTTTATAAAAAATAAAAAAAACAAAATGATAAATAATAATAAATCCTCAATGTTAAATATGCATAGTAAAGCCTATAAATTTACCTTATATATATATATTTTTTTTTTAGCTAATGATGTGATGATCATTATGTAATGTTTCAATTAAAATCAGTCAATTGTATTATAAATTCACAAGTTACATATCAGGGTTATTATTATTGTTAGCTAAATCAATTTTTGGTGATTTAAATATAGCTGAAAAAAACAAATATTAAGTGAAAAATTTAAATAAATAAAACATTACAAAGTAAAAATATGTTTGTTGAATCACTAAAATTACTTACTGTAAATAACTAAAACTGAATAAAGCCTAATTCAAAAATATAAAAAATATATATATAAAAATTATAAAAGAATAAATAAATAAAAAACTAAAAGGAAAACTATTTTTTTTTTAAATAAAAGCTAATTTATATTATGTAATTAATATTTGCAAGCATTTCCACCCTTCCACACTCATATGCATATGAATAGCAAAGCATGAAGCTTAAATAGTTGTATTATTATTATTATGCATAATAATTTGACTCATTGAAAATGGGTGCACATAGCCTATATTTCAAATATTATTGTATTGTATTATAAATAATATAAAACAGCTTTAAAACATTTATTTCATACATTCAGTTTGTGTGGCTTCATATCGATCTTGCTGTCTAGATACACCATCCAGGACCTTCTGGAGCACACGTTCTTCCAGGAGCACAACGGTGTTTACGTTGAATTGGCTGAGGAAGATGATAAGGTCAAATCCAGCCTGAAGCTTTGGCTTCGCATGGACGGCACCAAGAAGCTCCACGGAAAGTACAAAGACAACAATGCCATTGAGTTCCTGTTTGAGCTTTACAAAGACGTTCCAGAGGAGGTGGCACAGGAGATGGTGAGCTTCACTCATACATAATCTCATGCTAACCGAATCTTTACCTCCTTTACTGTCAGCTTTTAATATGTGTTTCTTGAAGGGATCTAAGGTGTGGTTTGAGTTCCCATCTCCTCTGACTCGTTGGTTTACTGTCACTGTTAACACTAAACCCAGATATTCCCCTCAGGCATCAACAAAGCGTACGTGTTCACAGATGGCCGTTAATATGTGGGTTGAGTTTTCTGCACAGATCTGCAACAATGATCCTAAAGAAATTATATTCAATCACAGAACTATTAAACAAATATGAGTATCTTAGTAACCTACCTGTATTTAGCAGGTGTTTACTGTTTACTGCATGTTACCACAACACAAGTGGATGCATCTTACAAAAATGTATCCTGATTACATTTCATTACAAAAACTAATAAAAGGCTTTTGCATCGCATTATAATTTTTTGAGCGTTAATCACATTTCCCAACGTAATTCTTGTGTCCAGATGGTTTCCTTGCAGAATACTCACATTAGCATTTTTCTTGACTGTAGTGTGCCAAGACATTTTACGTTTAAGTTGTAACAAATTCCTCTAATTCCAATGTAATTTTTCAATACTGTAATACGTTGTGTTTAAGGCTTTCAAATCGATTAATCTATTGCTGTCAAACGATTAATTGCGATTAATCGCGTCCAAAATAAGTTTTTTTTACAGTATATATATATATATATATATATATATATATATATATATATATATATATATATATATATATATATATATATATATATGTATGTGTGTGTGTGTGTGTGTGTGTGCTGTGTATATTTATAAAGACGTGCATATATATATATATATATATATATATATATAAAAGAAAGAATATGTTATGTTAGTACATTAGATATATTTATATATAATATAAAACACAAGAATATAAATATATACATTTATATGCATGAAAATATTTACAAAATATATACTTTATGTGTATTTATATATACATAATAAATATACACAGTACAAATGAATATACTATTTAAACAAAAACTTTTATTTTGGATGTGATTAATCGCGAATAATCATTTGACAGCACTCACTTTAGATTAATCGTAATTAATAAAGGTTTGTGTTTACAAAATATATGTGTGTGGGTGTACTGTCTAATTATGTATATATAATTCACACACGTGTATATAATAAATATATGTAATATATATATATATATATATATATATATATATATATATATATATATATATACGTTTCTTAAATCTATGCATGTATATGTGTGTATTTATATATACAAATAAATATACACAGTATGCATACATATCATGTAAACACAAATTTATTTTGGATGCAATCCATCGCAATTAAATGATTTGGCAGCCCTAAATATTAAAATAATAATAATAATAATAATAATTCTAAGAATTGGTAATTTTAATTCAGAAATGTTCTGTAATGAAAATAATGCCAAAAGTTTCTTAAATTCAATGTTCATAAGTAGTCTTTTAAGACTGATTTAACACTGTGTCTTAAATGTTTTGATTTTGGGCTGAAATGTGATGTAGAACTGTACTTTTCTCAGAATCACCCAAGCTTGATTTCTTAGTTTTTTTACTCTTATGACTTTATGACACAGCTTTCATCTGTGACCTTCACAATTTCAGCCGTTTCCAATAATCTGTCCTCACTCACTCTGGGTAGATTTCTCTTTCTGTGGCAGTAATATGGGGACGTAACTGAACTCTTGACCTCCCTAGATCACAAAGTCCCAAACACACCTCAGTACGGATCTACTGGCAGGGTTTTCTTGACACAGTGGCACGAGCCTCAGCATTTGCTTCAGGCCTGTGTAACCCTGCTGTGTGTTGCATAATGGTTTCAAGGGCATAGCTTTTTAATTATCAGGGAGGAAATGTGAGAGCGGGGCCAAATGAGGAAGAGGGTCACCTGACTGCTGATGGAATGGCTTCATGACCAAGTTGTGAAACTAGAGCCTTTCTCTCGTACAGATTTTTTTTTAGACCAGACCTTCACAGTTCGTCTTTTATCTCTCAACGTGTCTGCTTTTCATCAAGAACAAATTTATCGTCAAGTCTCATCGACTGAGGGTTATCACGTAATTTGACTAGCTGATGTGTTGATAGAGTCTACAAGACAACATTGGCCTACATTGTTTCAGTAGAAACACACTGTTCCTCCATCGCAGAGCCATTTTTATACACTTCGTGCCAAGACAAATTTGATTTAGATTGTCAAAGAAGGCATAATTTGTTGGCATCAATAACTAGGCGCCATGTTTCACACTTGCATGCTACATTTAAGGAGTAATTTACCTACAAATGTGTATTTACTCCCCCTCAGTCCATCAAAGATGAGTTTGTTTCTTCATCAGAATTGGAGAAATGTAGCATTGCATCAGTTACTCAGCAATGGATGCTCTGCAGCGAATGGGTGCCGTCAGAATGAGAGTCCAAACAGCTGATAAAAACATCACAATAATCCACAAGTAAAAAGTTTTGGACCATTTTTACTTTACTAAACAGAGCTTGATCTGTGCATATTTTTCTCCTGATTCAGACAAAACTAATTTTTAACTGGATAAAGCAATATTACGTTTAAACGACTTGAATCTTAGCCAGAAACTATGGTTTGAAATAAAAAATGTTTTAATGATGGATGTGTCTGTACAAATACAAAATGTTAACTTTTGGACTGGAATGGTGTGGATTATTGTGATGTTTTT
Organism: Carassius auratus; assembly: GCF_003368295.1. Lineage (NCBI taxonomy): Eukaryota > Metazoa > Chordata > Actinopteri > Cypriniformes > Cyprinidae > Carassius > Carassius auratus. The sequence goes on from NC_039279.1 coordinate 17,379,686, forward strand.
ATTTCCGCTGTTTGGACTCTCATTCTGACGGCACCCATTCACTGCAGTAGATTTTATGGGATCATGTTAATATTCAAGAGCACAGTTACTAGTGTAGGCACCCAAGTCATGGTAGACACCATATTTCATTTCATTTGAATGCAAAAAAAAAAAAGTTTTACTCTTATTAATGGAGTTTTATCAATCATCTCGTTATTTTCCAGGTGGTTCTGGGGTTTGTATGTGAGGCCGACTACAAGCTGGTCGCCAAGGCCATGCGAGACCGTGTTACAGCCATCAAACGTCAGCGAGAAAAACACCGTCGTCTTGCAGAGGAGCAGCAGCGGAAGAGGAAGGAGGACGTTTTTGAGGAAGAGCCTGAGCTGCCATCGCCCAGATCCAATATTCAGATATCTGAAAACCCCGCCCCTTCTCCTGTGCAGGCCCCGCCCACTCCTGTAATCCCAGAACCCATGTGCTCTCCCATTACTGGCTCATCGGATTCTGGGATTAACGGCAGCTTCCCACCAGAACCAGAGGAACCAGAGGCCGATCAACACTTCCACATCCAGCACACAAGCTGCTCCTCAGCGACCTGTACGTACCAGATCTTCATTTGATCATGTTTATGTGATTAAAACGAAAGACCAAAAGACCAATACACCAATCAGACAGATACATTTTAGGTTCATGTCTGGAAACCACTATTTCAGATGCCTTTCTGCTCTCCTGCACGGGTTCAAGACGTCCAGTGAGCCTCACATAAACTACATTGTGCAGTGCCCTACATTTTCCTCAATGTTTCTTTCATGGCATGTTAAGTCCGGCAGCTCTCCTAGACCTGAAAACAGCACGGCACAGTCAACCGACGTCCACAAATAAACTCTTTTTATTAGCCTGTGTGTGAATGCTTATCAGGGAGGGTGAGGGCTACGGTCATGCAGTTTGACACACTTTTGGAGTGGAAACAGTAGAAAAAAGACGACACTGTGATATGAAAAAGTAGATTTAATGCTTTATTAACAGTTATATTACTACATTATGTGTATCTCTTTTCTCTGTTGACATGTTGACAGTCAGTCAAGAGTATTATAGTTAAAATTAATAACAGAAATCATGCAATAAAAGAAGTGTTAACTCAAATAAAATAATATTACATAAACATTTTTATTTAATTTTAGCTAGAAACATAACTGCAACATTATTTTAGTATCAATGAGATAATATAGTTTTTATTACAAACTTTTTTATATATATATTTTTTATATATATATTTTTAATATATTAAAATTTTAGTTAAAACTTTAGTAATAATTTTAAAATGTCTATCTGTTGCTCATTTTCATTGAGTTTAACCGGATGAAAAAACTACTAAATTGACAATATATATATATATATATATATATATATATATATATATATATATATATATATATATATATATATATATATATATAAATGTGTATAGAACAAAAGCATAACAAAATGAATAAATCTAACTAAATGTAACATTTCTTATTTTCATTTAGTTTAACTTGATGTATTAAAATTGAAATAAAACGAATAAAAAACGCATTTAAGACAAAAAAAACAACAACAACTAAAACTAATAGAAATGACAAAACGCAACAAAACTATTAAAAAGAAACAAATTTACCATTTTTACTTGTTCATGTAATTTAATTAGATGTGCTAAAATAACGAAAACTGGACTGAAATGATGCTAAAACAACACAGCAGTGAGTTGTGACTTTGCTGACGTTTTGCCATATTGTTTTCAAGGCAGTAAGAATCCTTCTTTTTAATATTTTTAATATAAGTGTTCGACATGAAATCTGCTTTAAGCTTTTAACCCTGTTTTGATCCATGAATTCCAATGACCTTTGGCCTTTGTTCCAAATCAACTGATATGAGAGACATCCATGCTATTTATGAATAAAGACAACAATAACAGAACGTAATGCATTTCTGAGTGAAACAGGATATTTAATGATAAAATCAGAAGGTGGGTCTTGATTCGATTCATTGGGGGATTGATTGGATGGTGAAAAAAAAGAGTTAAACTTAAAGGTTTTACTGAAAGAATACAACAACAAGTAGGATCCACAGGGATATCTATTAACAGAGTGTCTGTTTGTCTTTGTGTTTCTCCAGCTGACTGTGAGACTGATGGGTATCTCAGTCCCTCTGGCTTACAGGATGTTACCCAAGCTTCAAATGGCAGCATCAGCTGCTCTCCAATCCTCGTCCCCCAACAGGCCACGCCCACAGAGGCCACGCCCATCTTCACTCCACCAATCCTGGCTCTCCGTTTCCCCTCAGTGAGTTTATAATTACAAAATTAGCCTCACTTATTCCAGAGTTAAACTCAGGAGAGCCATTCTACCTTAATTTACACTAATTACTTTAAATTTGTTTCTTTGATGTTTTTAATTACTCCATGTAGCTAAAGGCCTGTTCCTTAATCTTCCCACAGAGTATTGCGGTGTCTACTAAAACCGAGAGAGGACTGCTTAGCCCTTTCTCCTCACCCGTGGACAGGTAAAGACCTGCTTTCTTTATCCCTCAGCCCTTGTCTCACATCTGTGGACTTTGAGCTTGATGTTTTACTTTAGTGCCAGATGTACTAATGGCTTTGTGCTCAGTAGGAGCCCATCCCCTACTCTCATCTTTCGCAACAGAGCACATGCTCCATGTCCTATAGGATACTGTTTATACACCACAGGCGTCTTGGACGCTGTCCCTAGCAAATGCCTGCCATTACAGCATAGTTTTCCACTCATAAGAACTTCATGTTCCTCAAAAGGCAGAGATCTTTTAAAAAGAGCCAGAGTCTGCCAAGCGGTAGGCTGGCTATAAACGTGTTTGTGGGCCACGTAGGAAGCCCAGTGTTTGGATAAAACAGAGGCTTGTGTTGGTAAAAAACCTGGGAGACACAATTAGCTCACAGAAACAAGCTCAGAATGGACTCCAGGTCCCTGTGGACCAAAGTCAAACATGGCCTCAAACTGTGTGTGGAACTTCGCCAAAGATAAAGCCAATTCAAATACTACATCTGTCTATTTTTTCCTCTTTAACTGTTGTATTGGATTTCCAGAAAACAGTGCAGTTAAAAATACATTTTGCTGTCCAGCAGTTCTTCCCATGTGTAAAAAGAAGTACACTTTAAAAAGAGTATTTATTACTGTAATAGTTTACTTTAATTGCAAACTAAATGTAATGTTTTTGAAGACATAATTGCTAATGTTATTAATTGCTTTAATGATATTTCTATTGAAAACTGTATAAAGTTTATTTAAATATGTTTTTAAGTGCACATCTGTTAGCATGAAAAACGTTTTAATATATTTACTTTAAATGTAATAGCATATGATTCCCCTACAATTAAAATTATAATCAAGTATTTTAAATGTGCTTTAGTATGTTAGCCAACACATTAATATGTACTTTAAAGTAAAACTTACAAATTGACTATTAAAATACTGTGACTCTTTGACAGTAACTCTTTAAGTGCACTTAAGTGGCCTTTTATTTCAGTAATGTATTATCTACAAGTAATTAAAAATAGATACTTTTAATATTTAAAGTATGTGACAATTGCACAATCAACACAATTAAGCACACTTGTTTTTCACTTATTTTTTTATTTTATTTTTTTAACAGACGGGGCCATAGGCCAACAATTAAAAGAAGAACATACACAGAGTCTGTTTAACTACTTCAGACTTGTAAAACCTAATAAGCAGGACCACAGCGCTCATTAAATGTACCGTGTTCCCTTAAAAACCTGATATTAAACAAATAAGGGTGTTGAGATGATGAGAGAGGGAAATTCCTCAGTGGTTTGTGCTTATTGAACCATTTTTATGGGTTCTGTTTAACTGCAGGTCTTCCAAACACCCGTTTACTTAACATGATGTTCACATTTGTGCTTTTATAAGTTTACTAGGTTGTACAAAGTGTTAGTTGTGTTGTTTGACGGTTAACATAACAAACTTGATTTTCTCAAATGGTTTGGGGTGAGTTGCACGAAGTAGTTTAATACTTAGGGTTAATTGTATGTTTAAATACCATGCAATAGCATTTATGCATTAGCAAACATCGCTAATAATGATGGCTGTAAGTATCATGGATTTGCAAACACAGATATGTTCCTGCAGTTTTTGAATGCCATGGAATGCAAAACATATTCTTCTGTTATTAATTTTTGCTTTTTTCACAGTTATGCTTCAGATGTGACCTCAGGCTTGAGCGATGGCTACGATGGACTGTCAGACAGAGGGAGTAAGTTTTCTGGCAGACGGACAACAGTGAAACTGTTTAGGAGGAGAATGCGGTCCCGTCTGCGCATTACAGGGGTGAGGATAATTTAACTAGAGGTTGACCGATATGTGTACTTTAATGTTTGATAATGATACCGATAATCTTAGAGAGCAGGGTGGCCGATGAACCATATAAACCTCACATGACCTTGCACTGTTTCATTTTATAGATAGTAAATGCTGCAATGATATTTATATTAATTAAACAATATTTACTCAAATAAATTAGTTGAAAATGGATCATATGAAAATGATAACTTTTTATTTATCCTAAATAAAATTTATTTTATATTTTAAATATATTAAAATAGAATTTTGTCAATTCTTAGCACTGTCAAAATAAAACTTCCTACAGTTTTAAGCCAAGCAAAAAACGTAGTTCCTGTTGCCGATATTTAAAAAGTGCCAAATATCGGCCAATATATCAGACTTGAGAACAAAACTTTAACTAAATCAAGATTAATAATGACATAATTGCCTTCTGTAGAACTGCTTATAGCTGAATCAAACTTATTTCATAATTGATAAACTTTACAGAATTATCGAACTGAACTAAATCAACACTGTACTGACTTGAACTGAAGAAAAAAAAATGCTATTGTCTTTTAAATCCTGCTTAGCAGCAGAATTTTTATTTGCCTTATATTTGATGAAGTTTGCATCACTGATTATTGTTTTCCTTCTCTGAAACAATCTGTATTTCTGTATATTTTATAATATTTTACATTTTATTAAGGTGACTTGACTTACCGATATATCGGTTGAAGACTGTGCTTAACCACCCACCAGTCCATTTCTCCACTTCTGTAACTTCATGATAGAAATAAAAAAAATTTATAAGTGAAAATAGCAATATCTATCTCATATGAATTCAAGATGTTTAGCTGTTGTCCATGTGTGATCATTCTCTGCATGGGTACGTTATGTCCTCAGTCATTTGTTTTATATAGAACCCCTTTGTCTCGCATTGATTAGTATTCAAAGGGCTAGAGACATAATCAGTAAACACACAGTCAAACACAATAATCTCAGACCATGACCAGTGCACACTTGTACACACATTCCAACAAAATATATGAATGCCTTTTCAGTTGATGACAAAATATGAAATACAGAATGTTTGTGTGTGTTGTTCCTCAGGTGTCTGATAAAGTGGACCGGGTGGTTGAGTGTCAGCTACAGACCCATAATGATAAGATGGTCACCTTCAAATTCGACCTAGATGGCGACAACCCTGAAGACATTGCTGCAGTAATGGTAGGTGCCTAAAATCTTAAATGCATTTGTTAAAATTCATAAAAAGTCACAGAAAAATTAATTTCTGTCATTAATTACTCACCCTCATCTCATTCTTATGGGCTTGGAAAAACATGAGGGTGAGTAATTAAAGACAAAATTTTCATTTGTGGGTGAACTATCCCTTAAACACATTGTCTTCTCTTTTCATAATTTCTTGTAAGAGTTAAATCAAACATTTAAGAGTTAAATCAAACATAAATATCAAATATCATTAGGATATTAGTATCCAGTAGTAGTCATGGGACACATGTAAGCACACTACCACACACATTATCAGCTGTAGCAGAGCTACACAAATGTCCCACTGCTGCCCTTATCAGTAAAATCCCACGAGCAAATGTTGTACTTCCCCTCCATCAGTGAGTGATATGCTCTTTTGAGTGCCATTTAGTGAAAACCTTGTGAGAAAGTCCTCAGTGAGGCACGTATCCAGTTCTCTCTCATTTAGCAGAGCGTTCTGCGGTAGATTGGATTAGAGATGGGAGATTGTCAGAGACATAGGCTAGTGACCCTTTCCCGATCCCATCTCCCTCTCTTCCTTCCAATCGTTTGTTTGTTACAGTATTTATTAATATTTGTTAATGTAAGTTAAGTTTGTAAGTTTGTTAGTTCAGGTTAACTCAGGTCCATTAAATTATATAAACAGATACAACTTTTGATTTTAATTAATCGATAAATGTTGAAATTAATAACTAAATTAACAATTTTAAGCCATTTTTTTCAACTTTCAGAAGCTGGACTTTTATTTTGACAACACTGGTTTTAATTTTTACATGTCAAAATTCTATTATTATAAGAACTGTCAAAATTATGTTATTATAAGAACTTTGTAACAAATAAGTTATTACAAATACTAGGTAAACACTTTACTTTTTTTTTTTTTTTTTACATAATTACATTTCAAGTGATTTAGTTTCAACATGAACTAACAATAAAATAGTTAACTGTTTTTATCAAATTAAACCTTATTGTGTAGTGTTACCATATTGTTAGGTTTTTCTTTTATATAGTAAAGCACATTACATTATACACATACGCATTCTGACATTTCTTCTGTTATATATCTGTATATTTCAGAGATATTTTGTGGTAATCTGACTAGCACATGCCCTGGATCACCCACTGTTTCAGACATCTGGTTCTGTTTGTCCCTCATTATAAGATGCAGGAGAGCAATGTTACATTTCTGTCTTTTTTCTTCTTTTTTTTACTTCTTATTTTTTTCATGTCATACCCAAGATCTAGACAAGTAATAAAAAGTTGTGTGAAGATAGTAAGATGCCTGCATACTTGGACACCTCAGAAACGTATACAGTATGATCGGAAGAAAGTTTCATATTTTTTTATTTTATTATTTGTGTTTATTTGTCATAGATTATTTTGTGATTTAACAATTCATGCACTGCATCAGAGAGCTACAAACATTACATTTGACTCTATTTTACTGTAAAATTACTTAAAATGTCAAGTTGCAGAACTTTTCCAAATAATATACTATAATATATACTTTAGGTACTAATGCTGTATGTCCCTTTAAGATGCTTATATGCACTTTTTAGGGGTAAAAAAAGCTCTATTACAGTTTCCCACCGTATAAAGGCATTGGCCGTTAACGAACAGGATTTTACACAACAATCTTTTACCATTAAAATGATAAAGATTTTTACAGCTTAGTCTGATTATGAGTATTTAGAAATGTATGCTATTTTAATATATAATCCAATTACAAGTACTTAATTTTTGGATTTGAGAATCCAGATTACATATAATCAGCACTGAAGAAGTGAGCACCAGTGTGTTTTGGAGGCGTGCTCCTTTAGAAGAGGAGGAATAAAAGCTCAGATCAGCGTTTACAAAATGCGTTTTACCAGTTCACGTCAAAGTATAAATAGATTATTAATGAACTGCTGTCATTTTACATGAATGTGAGGCTTAGATTATAATAGTGAGTGTGTAAGAGTGATATTGTCTATAGGAGCATCTGACTGTGTATTGCTCAATAGGTGTGTGTGTGTGTGTGTGTGTTGGATTACATGACTGTGTGACCGCATGCAGCTCCTTTTCTCCCATACAGAAGCTCTTTGTTTGTTCTCAGAGTCCTGGCAGCGCAGAGTCACTCCTGGCGTGTTATTGGTCCAAGCATGAACACCCACTGCTGCTATTAGTGGTGTGTAAAAGCTCAGCTTGTGGACAAACTTAATTAAAGCTGCCTTGAATTAAAAGAGTGTCCACAAGCGTGCACATGCTCAATTTAAGCACGTTTCATTTTAAGTAGTCGAGGGGTAGTTTGCATTGCACAGAGAGCTCCCTTGATCCCCGTATGGTCTACGTGCACTACGTGTGCCATAGCCAGTCCGCCCTCGGCGTTTCAGAATGGATGGGCTTCGGAAGTCAGGCTTGCTTATTTCTTTTTCTCTCTCTCCCTCAAGGTGCATAATGAGTTCATCCTGCCATCAGAAAAGGAAGGCTTCGTTCACCGCATCGGTGACATTATTAAGCGAGCAGAGTCTATGATGAGGATGGATTCATCGGGTCCCCATGAAAGCTACGGAGTCGTCCGTCCCTCGTATATAAATGCCATGAACTCACTCTCTGGTTCTCAGGTGAGCCTGCAAGTAAAGAAACACATCCAGTTCACTCACATTCATTATCCACTGCACTGCGATATCTACCAAGCGATGTCATTTATTAATAGTTGATTTTTTAAAATATATTCTTTTATTATATTCGTATTTATTATATATTTATATTTATTATTTATATAAGATTTTTGTAATATAATGTAATAATATTATATAAAAATATATTATTAGATATTATTCATTGTAATTTACACTACTTGAATCATTGTTTTTTTTTTTTTTAAAGGCTGCATTTATTTGATTAAAAACACTACATTTTACACAATATTTTAAACGAATTATTTTTTTATTTAAATATATTTTACAATGCAATTTGTTCCTGTGAGAATAAATCATTCCTCCAGTCTTCAGTGTCTCATGATCTTCAGAAATCATTTCTGATCATTATCTATGTCGATAACAGTAGTGCTGCTTAATATTTTTGATACCCAACCAATCAATAATAATATTACTAATAATACTTTTAGCAAGGACACATTAAATTGACAGTAAAGACATTTATAAAGTTACAGAGGCTTTCGATAAAAAAAAAAAAAGTTTCTTCTGAACTTTGGAAATGTTTCATGGTTTTCACTGAAATATTAATCAGGTAGCGTATATACTATAATCCATAATATAATGATTTAAGTGTATAATTTGTATAACACAGATTATGATAATTATTTGAATGCCGTTAAATCAATTATTTGTTCTGTACACATGGTTGTATTTTCCGCTTGCTTTGGAGCACTAGATTTATGCAGTAATTGCTGATCATTTATGAGAGCGGTGTTTTAAAGATGTCTGAGTAGTTGCGGTAGCAGATGATGGTTTATGGCTGGAGGTAAGGGTGTGTGCTCTGATCAAGCGATTACACGCTCCATATCTTGAGTTCTTTGTTGTGGTTGAGTGAGTTTGTTGGAAAATGAGGGTTTCAGGTTTGGCTGATGATCTTGAGGCATGTTCTGTACCACTTTGTCCTGTTCTGGGAAGCAGGAAAGAGGACACTAAACAACGAGCAGCTGCTTGAGATCTGTGTGCAGTTCAGGGTCCGCTATTTACAGTGTAAATGAGGCTTTAAGGGAACCTACGTAATCATAGAGCTTTTTCTCCAAAATGACGAAAAACATCCGAAAAAATAAGAAGAGTTACAATGGATAGTGTTTGCTATATAAATAGTTATCGGTTCTGATAATACCCAAAACATTTTTTTTTGTGTGTGTGTGTGTGTTTTCTATTTTTATGAATAGCAATATGCATCAAAACAACAAAATATTTATAATTTTAAAAGTTAGCTTAACAGTTTTACAGTTAAGCATAGCGCCCCCTCTCCAAAAAAAAACTAAAACATTTCATTTAATATATATAATGACTGCAACAAAACAAATTCCTTAAATAATATAAATATTATATCATATACATTTTATTAAATATTATTTTTTAAATGTTTATAATGCACATTATTATTATTATTATTATTATTATTATTAGTCGTTGTTCAAATTCAATTAATTTTATTATTTTGAAAAATCAGAAACAATGCATAAACAAAATCCATTCTGTTCTGTTCCTAATAAAACAGAAATACATTTTTGTATAAGAATAAGGCATTACTAATATTCAACTAATACATAGCCAGTAATGCTCGCTAATAGTGTGAATTGACCCTTATAATAAAATATAGTTAACATGTATGTATATATGATATATGTGGGATACAGTAACAGACACCGTAGTATTTTTTGCAGTTCTTTGCAATGAAATCCTCACATCGTGTCCAAACTCTGCAGAACAAACCCCAGTCTCTGTTTACCCCAGCCTGCCAGTCAACTGATCTGCAGATATGTCTTAATTAGTACAGAGAAGCAGAACAATGGCTGTTTTATTTGGATTTAGAGATCTATAACAGCATAATGGAGGTACACACACCCACACACTCATGCGTGGTACCCTGGGGGTTGTGTAAGAGCGGGCCGCTGGATGCAGACCAGGCCCTGATTACAACCAGCCGTGCGAGAGTAGCTGCATCCCAGACCTCGTCCCTGCAGGCGTCCTAATGCTCGTCTCCGAAGTCTCCTGCGTCGTTCAATCAAGACGCTGTAAAGGCGGAGGATATGACAGAATGTAACCCTCGTACCCAAGCCTTTTCAGCTGTGGAGTTTGTGCAGAAGAAGTTGTGTGTTTGAGCTGTTTCGTCCTCCATAGAGAGTGATTGTCATGTTAATTGTGGCATACATCACATGCAGAATGACTGTGAAGGAGCTCATAGAGATTCAACTGCTCTCACCCTTAATTAAACTTAAGCACTCTGTCATTAAAGATATTACGCTAATAAATAAACCGCAGTCTGAAGTCAATACTGTTACTCCCAGTTAGCCTCTGCTGCCTTCAAAACGTTCAGTTCTCAATGCCATGCATTTACAATTGGGAATGTTTTGCAGTAATGAAATAAATGAGAAGATTGTGCAATGTTATATAATGAAAGAATGCAGGTTTTACCGGATTAAGTTATATTTACAGCTGCAATGATTCAATTAAATAAAACAGGTTAAAGGTTTTGAATAGCTATGATAAAAAAACACTATACCTTTCTACTGTATTTTTCATGAAATATATGCACCCTCCTACTCCTACTGTAAACTAAGCCTCTCTACGTACATTTATAATATAAGACGCACTGTTTTTCCTTACAGCCAAACCTTCACAGTCTGGCACGAGCTCATTCCTCTTCCTCACTTCCAGGTAAGCTTACATAAACTTTGCCATTGAGTATTGGTGATGCCAAAATGAAGTAACTCTTTCGAGCTCCTTCAGTCCAGCACCTCTTTGACTCAAACACATGTGGGTTTTCCAGCAGAGTTTGGTCTGGGCACCGGGGCGAGAGCCTCTCCTCCGGGAGCCGCCGGAGACATTACCTCATCCACACGTCCACTCTTACGTTCACAGTCTTTCCATCATACCCCAGGTAAGTGAGCACGTCTCTCCAGTCTAACTCCTGTGAGTGCGAATGAAAGCTGGCCGCTCTCTAAATGTCATCAGGCTGTAGCCGGCGCCTTCTGCATATATAGTGACTCAAAGATGCAGTTTGTATCCGCCCGGCTCATGGGACTCGTGGGTAATTGCTTTAGCTGAAGGCAGCTTGTTTGTGGACTGTGAATGCTGTAAGTAATAATGATAGTTGTGTTACCCTAAACAACATTTACAACATCAACAGACGTCATTTTGATAGATAAACAATACGGCATCTGGTCTGTTATAACAACAGTTACTTAACACAGTCACTTAACACCCAAAAATGAAAATTACCCCATGATTTACTCACCCTCAAGCTATCCTAGGTCTATATGACTTTCTTCTTTCAGATAAAGACAATGGGAGTTATATTAAAAACATATTGCTTTATAATGGCAGTCGAGTGACCATGATCGTAAGACCCCAGCGCTTATCAATTAAACCTTACTTTTGATACAAAATTAAGCCATAAAAAGGTAATTGCAGCTTTTTATCTCACAATTCTGACTTTTTTTCCTTGCAATTCTGACTGTTTTATTAAAATGAAAGAAACAAACTCTGAATTGTAGTGTAGACACATGCATTTTCGGTAAAGCAGAAAAGCGCTACACAAATACATTTGAATTTAAAGGGGGGGTGAAATGCTCGTTTTCACTCAATATCCTGTTAATCTTGAGTACCTAGTAGTACTGCATCCTTCATAACTCCAAAAAGTCTTTATTTTTATTATATTTATAAGAGAAAGATAGTCTGTACCGATTTTTCCCGGAAAAACACGAGCGTCTGGAGGCGTGACGTGTGGGCGGAGCTAAAGAATCACGAGCGCCAGTAGGCTTTTGCGTTGAGAGCGTTTGGAAGCTGTGACATTACCGTGAGGAAAAAATATCATCCAAAACAAACCATGGCTAACAGTCAGATTCAGCGTATATTTATGATCCAGAATCAGATCCCGAGGCTGAAATTTAACAAGAGCAGCATCAGCAACGACGTCTCTATGTGGTATGTACTGAAACTGTATATATTTGCTTAGCGGTTTTGGAAAATGACTAAGTTCCACTTTATGTCGTCTTTTTTTTTTTTTAAGCTGTACATGTGGAAAGTGCAGTTTGATGACAACATCGCATGTTGTTTACTTGATGTGCTTATGCGCCAATAGCTAAGTTAACAACACAGAGATATTTGAAGCAGTTTTACTCAACGCCTGCGGTTCCAACACATGTTTAAATGTAAAAGTTTGGGAAAATTGGAAAAGAGCACTAATATTAACTTAAATATCCAATATATATATATATATAAGTTTTACTTACATTTATTTTAGAGGTACTGTTTTAGTTTTTATCAATATCTAATTACACTTTTGCTTTTAATCCATTTTAATTTTTACATTTTAAGCGTTTTTGCTGTCTCCCCTCCCCCCAATTTATGTTTATGTATTGCTATTATTTTTTTTTTTAAAATGTCAATATAGTTTTCATTCATTTTTATTTCTCTTGTTATCCAATAAGTCAAAATGAACATTAAAAATGTTGCCTTGACAGTTAGCAAAAATTTAATTCAAGCAAAAAAGAAAGAAAGATTTTGCATGTTTTAGTTATTGTAATATCCTCGTCACACTGCTGCATGCTTTTTGTACAAATCTCTCTCTGAACTACTTGTGACTTATGTTTTTTGTCTTCCCCCAGGTTCTCCTCATCCTCATTACGTCCCATCAGCTTCAGTCTATCCTCCCGATCCCAGAATGCCTCATTCCAAACTACCTCACATGCAGCAGTACATGCCCTCATACATCAACCCCTCCACCCACTTCCCCTTCCCGTACCCGCCTCACCCAGCCTCCCCCAAACCGGCCCACGCTCCTCTATCCCGCTTACACAGCAGTCCGTCATACTCCCTCTCGTCCCCTTCATCTGTCCCGGGCTCCCCGAGTCCCTTCAGCTCGGAAGTCTCGAGTCCTGTTTCTGATGTCAACCTGATGTCCCCCTCTCCGACCATGTGGCCTCCTCACACTCAGCCTCTGTTTTCTCTGGCGAATATGCTGTCTATGGCCATGAGCATGGCTCATTCGTTCATGCCCACGCCGGGTCTGGCACAGGCCATGCCGGGGTACCAGCCCGGTTATCCCGCGATGTACGCGCCCCAGTATCCTCCATCTGTTCCTGCAGAGGTTGCCTACAACCAAGGGATGGCCGATTATTACCAGACCTTGGCTTCGCAGTTTCGGGACACTGCAATGTCGTCTCCTTCCCGAGCTACTCCCACATCTGCTTCACCCAGCGGCGTCTCCACATCCAGCCAGCAGACAACATCCACAGCTCCTCAAGAGGAAATGCTGTACACACAGGAATCCTCCAAGGAATATCCTCACGGATACAGACCTGCTTTCCCCAGACACTTACTGGAGCATCGGAGCAGCCCCGGGTCTTCATCCGGACGCTCGTCTTCTTCACGAGCGAGTCCTGACAGCAGAGTAAGCCTCGTTTTATGCCAGTCTTTACACTTGTTTTAAGAGATGCTAAATAAACAGAAATAAAAACGTCAGTCTGAATGCATCTGTTCTGAGTTTGGGTCAGTTTAACGTAACATAAGTCAATCATCTCGCAAACAGCGTTATTGTTTCTTGCTTTTCATTTTACAGTGCATTGTAACGATATGCATACTTTCATTTAATATGAATAATTATTAATCAGTAATACATATTGATATATTTGGTCACTTTATTTAGTTTTATTGGTCTAATAAACACAGCAAAACACAACAAACCTTGATTTTCTTTTTTTCTTTTCACGTTTTATTAGAAAAATCACCATTAGATTTTACCCTGAAATCATGCAGCCTTACTTCCTGCCCAGAAACAATCCCTCGTCCCAAAATAACTCATTCCAGGAATCAGTATTTTACATGGAGTGAAAAAGAATAGCAATGTGCGTTTATGAAATGTAATTAAAATGTTATTTTTTATTTAATCCTATAAATGTGTGGATATGGGTGGAACCAGTGCTGGATCTAAATCATGATTCTCAAACTGTTGACCTCTGCTCTTAACATTGAGTAAATGTTTCTCTTCGCTGTGTTATGACTGTGTTTGTTTCCATAGTGTTGGCAATTGTTCTGACTCTGAGCTTGTTTTATAAGACTGAATGTCGATGGCTAACATTGCTAAAGTACCTTTGAATGTGCTTATCCTGGCTTACGAAACCCAGATGTGGAAGTATGTCTGACTAAAATGCTCTTGCGTTCTCTCCAAGGTGTCGTCATCCAGTCCTAGATCATCATCCCCCCTGGCCACGCTAGAGACTACCAGAGCATCCCAGAGCCGAGAAATCTCTCCACCATCTGGTAAGAGATTGACCCCAGAACACACTTTCACACACACTTATGCAACCCTACAGTTACGCACTACCTGCTGCCTGCTACACTTTCTTCTTACATAATCTGCTTTTATAATGTTTCGTTGTTAAAGGGTTTGTCGACACCTATTTAATATCCCTGTCGGACCTATAGGCAGAGCAGGCGATTGTCTAGAGCCTCCATAACCGTAACATCCCTATATGCATTGTGCATTGGATATACTTGAACTGTCACTCACCTGCAATCAAACCAATGAATGACGCTGTTTCAAAACAGAGGTGTAAAAAATCCAGCTCCTAAGTGAGTCGTCGTCATCTATTTTTGAGAGAGCGCAATGTAATCTAAATATCTTGTCGATCATTCACCAGTTTATTACAATATTAAAAGATGATGCAACAATTTGTATTTGTGCACACAATGAAGGACATTACTTTGGGAGCTCGCTTGCAAAATAGCTACAAAAAGTAAGTTAAAAAACAAACACACTAGCATTTTTAATGTTTCAAAAAAAGGAGCTTAGATGTGTGTATCAAACAGATCACTTTCAGCTAGAAGTGTTTCTTTCGCTTCCACTTGATTTGTGTGTATAGTGTATATTTAAGATAACAATGCAATACATAGTATCATAGTCATTAATATTAATAATATGACAATATCTGTAGTGAATATTGTAGCCCTGCTAGGAAACAAATGTTATAAAAGCATTGAAGTGGTATTCAGGAACTGTGAATAAATTACTGGACAAATGAAGTCTCTTATGCTCGACAAGCCTGCATTTATTTGATCAAAAATACAGGAAAAAAACTATATTATTGTAAAATAGAAACAGAAGTAAAACAAAAACAAAGGAACAGCATTTATTTAAAATAGAACTCTTTTGTATCAATATCGTTTGAAAGTTTGTCATGTTTCTTTTTTTTGCTTTTAAAGTATGATAAAAATAGAACACCATTATTTTAAATTGTAATAATATTTCACAATATAACAGCTCTTTCTGTATTTCTAATCAAATAAATGCAGACTTGATGATCATAAATGACAAAAACGTTTGTCTGTATAAGCGTCTGCTAAATGCATAAATGTAATTTAATGTAAAATGTAAGTAAAAATATTTTAAAAAAATTAAAATGTTGTGTAAATGAAAAGGTTATTCAAGTGCTTTTTATTGGGGGCCTCCAATGTGAATTTTGTCTAGCGCCTTCACCTGTCTAGAACCAGTCCTGGTCGGTCTTGTGCACAGCGTGTTTTGTTCCCTGGTTCAGAGTTTCTCTGTGTCTCTGAAAGCAGAGCAGTGTTGGCTGTGTCTGGAACGGAATACAAACACCATAATTACTGAATATTACAGAATGCATTAAATACTGCCTATTGTGCACCTTTCATTTCCTGCGTGACAAAATATTACAGACGTGATCTCTTTTTGACACAAAACCGAAGATTTTTCAGTTGATTGATTGCACTATATTATGTTTCAATAGCATTTGTTTTTTTATCATCTTGTATTTTCAGTGGATTTCATAATACCAGATTCACCTCTAAATTAGGCATCATTTATTTCTATGTAAAATAATACAAAAATGCATTTAAAAATGTTTTATAATGTTCAATTAAAACTTAATTAATTAATGAAATAATTAATAATTAATTGCTAGTTAGAAGTTTGACTCTCTAACATTAGGCCACGACTACCCCATTAATATGCATATAAATAAATAAAGATTATTGTGTGAGTGAGTTTGTACCGTTCTGCTAAGTAAAATAAATAAATAAATTAATAATTAAATACGAAATGAAAACTTCCCTGTAAAATGGCAGAAGACCACTAGAGGGTTAAAAAGCTGAAAGCATTTCATTTTCAGGATGATGACTGTATGTCACTCAAACACAATGCGATGAGGTCATGTGACAACAGAATAACATAATTCTGCATCGTCTTTATCATGCTTGAGGGCATTTGCGAGTACTTTTGCAGTCTTTTCCATCTTTTTCCATCTTTCCCATCTCTCGTTCTCTCTCACAGAGCCAAAGTCGATTGTAACTGTGGGCCGTTTTCAAGTGTCCCCCAGTAAAGAGATTCCTGCTCCATCCAGACACACAGAAAGTGAAAATACAGCGACTGAAACTCCACCCGTCGTCCCTCCAGACAATCACATCAGGTCACCGGACCAAAACCTCTCCAGCGAGGCTCCGCGTGATTTATTGAGTTCTGCTGAGCAGCCCGAGACGGAGAACAATCAGAAAGAAGACCGAGAGGGACAGATTGATGAGCAAGAGCAGGGTGTTGTTGTTGATGATGATGAACCTGATGAAGAGACGCCTGTGGATAAGAAGTACAGGAGGAAGAAGGGACGCAGAGCGGATTGCAGCCCGGCTCTCATGGGAACATCGGTGGACAGCGGGTTTTCTGTGGCCATGGATATAGACCGAAGGATGTGGGACGGGAACACGGGCAGCCCTCCGTATGCCACGCCTCTCCACAACCTCTGGATGAGCCACACGCGTAGCTCCTCCTACCTGAGCAGCGACGAATCAGAGAGTGAGGATGAAGAGATGTGGGGGGAGCTACAGGAGCTGAGGGAGAAGTAAGAGACGTCTCCTCCACTGACATAACCTTTAACATCCTGGTACCTTTACATGTTCCACAAAAGGTTCTTTATAGTGGAAAATAATTTTTTTTAGATTATAATGACTAAGAAACAAAAAAAGCACTTTATTTGTAGTGTTTATATATAATGCGATAAAAAGACATTTTAATGTGTTAATTATGCGTCTTATAATGCATTGTGTGATTTAATGAATAATTGTATCAATACATTATTATACTATATTCATTGTTACACCTTTAGAAATATAATGAATTAAAACACAAGGATGCAACAACGAATGAATTAAAATTATAATGCCATTTATCTTTATTTAAATTTAAACTAAATTAAATGTATGCATTTATCAGACACTTTTATTCAAAGTGATTTACAATGCATTCATGCTAACATTTTTTACCTAACATGTGTTCCCTGGGAATCGAACCCACAACCTTTACAATGCATTAGACAAGAAGGTGTGAAGTGTTTGTGGTCGTTGTTTTATGGCATAAAATATTATGCATATTATGCAAAAACTCCTGTTTGGAAGCTTAGTGCTTAGTGTAAGAAACTGTGTGTTTTGTTGTATTTCTCTCAAAATGTTGCATTGCCAAGTCTGCAGTTTTCCTGCGGGCTTCTTTTAAACTGTTGCTGCTGGTTGAATTGTATTAGACTGAAATGCTTTTGTTGACATATTTTACATAATGCCATATTATATATAGAAAAATGACAGTTTTCAAGTTGTTATTGTGTACTGCATAATGTATTTAAAAATGCATGAAAATATGTATTAGTACTTCTAGGCTGATTTGGGCTAGTTTTGTTTGGCAGACCTGCTCAAAATCCTCTTCTTCTGTCTCTCAGGCATCTGTGTGAGGTTCAGTCTCTGCAGGCGGTGCAGAAGCAGGAGATAGAGGAACTGTACGCCAGATTGGGGAAGGTTCCTCCCCCTTGTATCGTATCTCCAGCCGCAATGCTCTCCAGCCGCCAACGCCGTCTGTCTAAAGGAGGAAACTTTCCGTCGTCTCGCAGAAACAGCCTCCAGAGAGTCGACATTCTGCCTTTAACAGGTTAAACCGTGCTTTATGTTTCCAGATTCGAATCATTATCATATCAAAACTTAGTGTGCTGCCTTTCTGTTTGCCACCTACACAGGCAGCTGCCTTTTAAGGGAGCACCCATATTTGCACAGCAGCTTAAAATTAACAGATGTGGATCTGATGAGCATAAAATGCATGTCTAAAATAATCTTTCAATGTTATCTATTCAAGTCAAGTAATTTTTTAATGAAATGAAAATGGCAAATGACTGAATGAAATGTTTAATATCCTTCTTTACTGCCTTTGTTCCACAGGGATCATGAGGAAAAATTCTCTGAGCGGGAACAGTAGCAGCAGTTCCCAGGAAGGTTCACGGCCGACTAAAGGAGTGACTTTCGCCCCTGACTTCTCTAGAATGGTACGATGCTTCTGTTGATCCCAGGGTTTCCCTCGTTTAATGAGAGTAATTGGTTCCTGAAGTCTGTCTGTAGGATGCATTCTTGTAAAACAAGCCCATCAGCTTTGATGTATCACCACAAACGCTGATAATGACTCTCTCTCTTCCGTTTCCCCATCAGTAAGAATCCTTTAGCACGATGCATCGGCGGGACTACGCACATCAGACTACCTCATCCAGTCATGACTGCTCTCACACACACCAGCCACCGAGAAACAGACACCATCCAGTCACGTCCTCAGCCTGAACTGGACAGATTGGGATTGTAATATATAATGTACAGTTTCCTAAGCATAATATGCTGTGTGAATCCAGCGCAGAAAGTCTGCTTAATTCTGTGAAGAGCCAATGGTTTGGCGGGACTCTGCTGTTTTGTGATGCTGTGACGTTCTCTCTGAAGGCTCAGCACTGAGTTTGACTGTCGACTGTCTCTTTGCACTTTCTGAAAAGCGCCTGGACCTGCTGAACGGGCAAACATCTGAATCAACAGTCCACTACTGGACCCCAGATGTCCTGCTGTTTCTGTTCTACTGCCTGTGTTTGCGCTGTAGAAACTCCAAATCATCACGCAATAATCAGCATGAACTCTGTAGATCCAGTCCAGAAATATTTCTGCTATTACCTGAAAGGGTCGCTTTTATAGCCTAAATGTGAATAAAATAAACAAAAATTTAGGGTGGGTGGGATAAACACACATGCATATATATAATTTACTATTTTTTTTTTTTTTTTGCATTGATTATGCCAGCTTTGAGATTTTCATCCATAGAGATGTAGAACTTCTTAACCTTGAAGTCACACACATATATGTGTGTTTGTGTGTGTGTATGTGTGACTGACCTAATATGGTGATGTTAAAGGAGTAGTTCACCCAAATTTGTTAAAAATGTACTCATCCTCAGGCCGTCCAAGATGTAGATGACTTTGTTTCTTTTCACTTCACAAGATGTTAACTGATGGATTGGAGTGATGGGGATTGTTTTTATCAGCTGTGTGGACTCTCATTCTGATGGCACCCATTCACTGCAGAGCATCCATTGACTGCAGAGCATCCATTGATGAGACACTGATGCAGTGCTACATTTCTCCAAATCTGATGAAGAAACGAACTCATCTACATCTTGTGTGGCCTGCGGATGAGTACATTTTCAGCAAGTTTTCATGACCTATTCCTTCAGTGTACGATGAAATTAAAGCAATTATCAGTTATAAATTTCAAGACGGATGCAAAATGCACACTGCACTTTGGCGTGAAGTTCAAAAGTCCCATTTGTGACGCTACATTAGTCATTAATAAATGATTTATTGCCGATGTTTACAAAGGGTGGTCAATAAAAGTGCATTCTTTATCTTCATTGATATATTAACACAATATGATCAGATTTTCCAGAGGCCAACATTTATGTTTTCTGTAGTTTTAGTGTGGAAACATTGTGTACAATATATGGCAAAATCACTGTTTATTTCATAATGAACTTATGAGATAACAACTTGCATGATGTTAAAGAGGGATTCATAATATGAAAAAGTTATTTACAGTAAAGATGTTAATGATGTATTAAAAAAAAGACTTTGTACTTTCAGTTGGGTTTCTCTCGATGCATTACACCTTGAATTTGAGGGTCATTGTCTTTGAATATGACAACCCAAGAAGATCCATTCACGGCTCATTAAAAACTGTGAAAAATCATATGAATGGCTTTATATGTGCAGTGAACAAGCAAATCAGCTCCAGACACAAACACATCCAATGTGTTTTAGATTGAGATAAATGTGATGCTTCATTATTCCGATCGCTTCGACGTGCAATGCAACACTTCCATGCTGTGCCTTCTCTATATTATGATGACAATGTAGTATATTATAAATCATATTTGTACATTAAAGTCAATAAATATAAAGAGGACTGTGGATGGAGTATTCATTTTATTGGATCCATAAAAAAAAACACAAACATAAACAAAACCTTCTTTAAATTATTCTTACTCTGATTATGTATTTGCACTATAAATCACCAGTAGCATAATTACTGTGGGAAGTATTTATATTCATAGTACAACAAGCAATATAACGACATTCAGTGTCCACTGACATATTCCATGAACTGCATCTCAGAAACACATTTTTATAGTAATAGCATAGCAAAAACAAAGGATTTCTCCTTGTATCAGTTAAATATGGAGTCCGAGGCTGGGCAACTTCAGTCCTGGAGGGAACACACACACCTGAACAAGCTAATAAATGTCTTCAAACTCACTAGAAAGCTACAGACGTGTGTTTGATCAAGATTGAAGCTGAAACGTCCAGGACCAAAGTAACCCAGCTCTGGTTTCAATGCATGTGGCTCCATCTTCTGGTGTCATTTGCGTGATGTCAGTTCCTGTTGTCATGTGTAGACACTTCCTGAAGATAAAGTTCATTATTTTAGTTGGCTCCGGTCTTCGGAGCCTGTAGTTTCGCAGCTCTGGCCTCTTCATCTATTTCCTCCATGACTCTTTCTTGGGATACGGAGTAGAAGGTGTAGCCATCTGAGGAGGCTGGTGAAGGCAAATACATATCTCTACAGTCTACGAGAGATAAAGGGATAGTTCACCAAGAAATCAAAGTTCTTGCACACAAAAGACATTTTGAAGAATGTTGTTGTTGGTAGCCATTGACTCACATACTATGGAAGTCAATGGCTACCAGCAACTTTGTTTACCAACACGATCTTTTGTGTTCAACAACAACAACGAGCAAAAAGCGAGCAATTATACTTTTCATTGAACTTTTTTTTTTTCAAAAAATTTGCTTTTCTAATATTTTAAAGGTGAATAAATGAGCTAAATATTGTTTACTACCGTGAAATACGCTCAAAATACAACATACAAATTAAGAATAGTAATTTTAATTTAAAAAAGGTTCCGCTGGTATATTTAAACAGAACAAGTGTAACATATTAAGAGTTTGACAGAGTTGATCATCGTGACGTCAGCACGCTCACATTGGCCGATCATGTAATAATGCACGCACGTGTAGTAATACACTAAGTTATCTAATATTCCTATCATTCATCATACCCGTGCAGAACTTTGTCATCACTAGCTCAGCAGGTTCTGTAATGTCATGTAAAGTAACGTTACTGTACTGCTGTCATAATCTTGTGTAACATAGTTGTGAAGGATACAGATGCCGAGAACCACCGCGCCGATGGCGAGTCCCGTCGCAACGTTTCGACCCCGGAGCTTGACTGATTTCTTCTTCCACTGCGCCAGCTCCACTTGTCGGATGAACTGCAGTTGTTCCCGAGTAAGAGCTTCCTTTGTAGGATCTATTCTCTTTGCAAACTGGGCTTCAGGTTTTGGCTCCCCTTGACTGCTCTTGTCCGCCATGTTTGAAGCGCGTTCTCGTGACGTAACACGTTTTTTTTGCAAATCAATGCTACGTCGATTTTGCGCAGTCTGTCTCTTTCTTTCTTTCTTTCTTTCTTTCTTTCTTTCTTTCTTTCTTTCTTTCTTTCTTTCTTTCTTTCTTTCTTTCACAAGGTCTGCAATATTTTTTTTTATAATTTATTATTATTATTATATATATATATATAATATAATACTATTATATATACATATATAATATAATAGTAGTGCATAATAATTTGATGCCAGTTTACATGTAGCTTTATTATTTATTTAGTTTATTTTAATTTAACACGGTTATTTTGCAAATCAATACTGCGTCGATTTGGCGCAGAACGTCTCTTTCTTTCTTTCCCTCTTTCTTTCTCTCTCTCTTTCTTTTTCATTCTCTCTTTCTTTCTTTCTTTCTTTCTTTCTTTCTTTCTTTCTTTCTTTCGCAAGGTCTGCAATGATAAAAATATAATATAAAATTATTAAATATAAATAATATCTACATATATAATATAATAATATTACATAATAATTTGATGCCAGCTTACATGTAGCTTTATTATTTATTTAGTTTATTTTAATTTTAATAGTGTATTAATCTTTGACTAGCTGATTCTGAAGCATGAGTGATGAACGGGCAGCATTATGAAGATCACTGACAAATAAAATAAAATGAATTACTTCACTTAAGGTAGTGATGATACATATCTTGTTTTCTTGCATATTATTTTTGGGGTCTATAACATCAGGCCTAGAATAAATGTATTCATAAAAAAAAATAAATAAAAAAATAACAGTTTTTTTTTCACGGTCAATGAAAAGAACATGTTGATGGTGTTGTCACGTGGTTCATGCTACTTTTCTCAACTCCTCTTAGATCGGCCAATCACAGTCGTCGTTGTAGTGCTTAATTAAGAAATTTCGAAAAATATATATATATATTTTTTTGCAATTCGTCTCGATTATATCTGCATGTCTTTTGTAAAGTTTTAAAATGTATACATTAACATATAAAATAAAATAGAAATAAAAATAAAATGTATTGATATTTGAATGTGCTTCGTGACAGGAGTTAGCTTTCTGTAGGAAAACTTTATTTTCCAGCGCTTGTTGTGAAGACGACGATTAATCTTTACTAACAAATGGCAGGAAGTAACGTTACTATGTTTTCACTGCACACCAGGAAACCGATGAATCCGAGGTTTGGAGAGGTATCATTAGACATTTTAACCGATATTCTGTCTAACCTCAACTACAGAAACAAATCCAACTTGGAGAAAGTGTCGGATTGCTGTGGGTGTCTGAAAGAAAGGAGGATAGTGGGTGAGTGCTGTTAACTTAACTTTAGCATATAACCTTAGCTAGTGTTAACTCGTATCAGACGGCATACTGTAATATGTTAGAGAATTATTTTATATATATATATATACAATGTTCTTAACATGACAAACAAATATCGCGATATATCGACAGATGTAACGTAACGTTTGTTTTCGAATAATCGCCCAATAACTTTATTTGTTCGACAGAATATTGTGGCAAAAGCAACTTTTATTTTGATGTAAATAATAATAGTAATATAAAGAACAATATGTTTAATTGTTTTAGCAAACATAACTATTATGATAGGGTCACTCTGATAGGTGCCAAATCAATCAAAATAATTTTTTGGATGATAGATAGATAATCATGATGTATTTAGATATCTTTAAAACTTTACATCTGCTAAATGTAAATGTAACGTAATACATTTAATATTTTGGCTTTCAAAACTACTGTACATGTTTATCTGGATGATATCAAAATTGTGCACTTATTAACTGCTGTTCATGTTAATTTAGCATCTGCTATAGATGTACTGGTATGTGCTAAAAATCATACATATATTTGAATTAACGAAGAGCACACATTTCCTGAAAATTTATTAATTATTTATTCTAAATAAATAATTATCAAAACTCATTCATCTTATAAACTGATTTTTTTTTTAATAAATAAATGAGCTGATTGTTTTGAAGTCGGCTATTTATGGGCAAAGCTCCATATGTATAGTATTTAGTCTAAAAATGCAATTATGAGACTATTGCAAGACTGTCGTTGCAATTAAATCACGTGTGAAGCATACTGCAATACTTTTATGATGATACGGTTATGTTCAAGTATTCTCACTCCTAATATTCGGTCCACAGAGTGTGTGTTTCATCTCTGTGAGGAGCTGGGACTGAATCCTGCGGTCGGATACCATGCAATCGAAATTCTGGAGAGGTAGTTTAAAGAGTTTTTAAAGAACATTATTCACTGTAAACCTGTTTTAAACCACTTTAACCTTTGTCATGTTCTAGGTTTATGGCCAAATATATTGAACATCTAATCCGGAGCCAGAAAGGTCAAGGAGCATCATCTGAGGACACTGGAAAAATTGAGGAGCTCATCTTCCAAACGCTCAAGAAGAAGTCCTTTCTCTCCGTCCTCTCAAGCGTTCAGATAGCCAGCAAACTGGACCTGTACTCCAATGTATGTTTCTATAAATAAGAACACAACAAATATTCCATGTGTTATTATGTGATCGGTTCCGTTTGTGTTGGTCTAGGTGGTTAACAATGACATCGCCATGAGATTTCTGCAGGCAGTCGGTTACCCTTCCTCCAAAGAGCAGCTCTTGGACTCTGAGATTCTCGTTTTAAAAACTCTCAACTTTGATTTAAATGTCCCAAATCCATTAACATACGTGGAGACCCTTTTGGAAGTGCTGGGTAAGAGTATTTTCAGTGTGTTTCTCAGGGACCGGCTATAAACTCAAATGGTCTTAATCACTGTGTTTGGTGAATTTACATAGGCCATAATGACGCAGCTGTCCCTGTTGCTCAACTACATCACCTGTGTGTGCGTGTGCTGCAGTTCATTTACCTGCAGAGGGAGACCATCTACAACTCATTGCTCAGATCTGCCACTGGATGCTCCAGTCCTTCACTTGAACAAAGGTACAGGGTTTTATTTTTAGGATTCCCCATATTTTCTGCCATTTTTTTTTCATTGACTCTCTCTACTAATGTTTTTAAAGATGAAGTATGCTCTCAGATGCTTTCTCCTTCCAGTTTAATGTGTAGACAGAACTACAAATATGCCTCTATTGCGCAAATAAAACCTCTTTACAATTAAAAAAAATTAAGAGATTTAATTGTTCAGCTTTTGCTGTTAACTCACACACACACACACACACACACACACACACACACATATATATATATATATATATATATATATATATACAGTACAGACCAAAAGTTTGGAAACATTTCTATTTTTAATATTTTTGAAAGAAGTTTCTTCTGCTCATCAAGCCTGCATTAATTTAATCAAAAATACAGAAAAAAAAAATAATATTATGATATATTATTACAATTTTTAAATAATTGTTTTAAAATGTATTATACTTTAAATTATCATTTATTTCTGTGATGCAAAGCTGAATTTTTAGGATCATTATCACATGATCCTTTAGAAATCATTCTGATATGATGATTCATTATCAAAGTTGGAAACAGTTCTGCTGCTTAATATTTTTTCAGAACACGTGATACTTTTTAAGGATACTTTGATGAATAAAAAGTAAAAAAAAAAAAAAGAAGCTTTGTTTTTAAGATATAAATATTTTGTGATAACAATAAACACTACTGGTCAGTAATTTGGGTCAGTAATTAATTTATTAATTTATTTATTTTTAATAAATGCAGTTCTTTTTACCCTTTTACTGATCAAATATATTAGACAGCCGAACTGTTTCCAACACTCATAATAAATCAGAATATTAGAATGATTTCTAAATGATCATGTGATCGACTGATGTTACATGTGACACTGAAGGCTGGAGGAATGATGCTGAAAATTCAGCTTTGCATCACAGGAATAAATTAGTTTTTTTAAGTATATTAAAATAGAAAACTATTATTTTAAGTTGTAATAATATTTCACAATATTACAGTTTTTTCTGTATTTTTGATCAAATAAATGCAGGGTTGATGAGCAGAAGAAACTTCTTTCAAATACATTAAAAATAGTAATGTTTCCAAACTTTTGGTCTGTACTGTATATACATATATTAACATTACATTTTAAGTTATATATAAATATATAAATACAAGCATATAATTCAACTGATTCATTAATATAGTCAGACCCTTTCTTTCTAAAATATATTATTCATAACAATCTCTTAATCGTCAGCAGAGCATGGCAGATTCTCCCTCCAGAACTGAATCAAAGTGAAGCTCTCCTTGTTTTTTGTGATTGGCTGTTTGTTGCAGATTTGCTCCAGAATGAATCATGAACTCTGGATCAGACCCTGAGTTCATCAAGACCTTTATAGTGGAGCTCTGTGAATCCACTAAACCTGAACTTAGCCAGGGTTAAACTCAGAGTTTGTTTAACTAGCTTTGTGTAACGGGCCGATGAAAAATACAAACGCTGGCAGTCTAAAATATTTCTCAGGTCTAACTTTTGCTTCAACCAATAATATGATTTTCAGCAACATGATAAATTACCTCCACACAGCGTTACCCACAACTCTCTTTTGTGCTCACATTATGTAAATCTAGTTAATACATTTACTGTTTGATGGTGCGTTATTTACACACTTCACCTTCAACAAGGTCATAACTCATTCCGAGGTAAACATCACATTGTTTTATGGTTAAACCTGAAATAGCTATAGGAATATGAAGTATATTCTGTGTTTGTAACAGAGCCAAGTTTGTGTGTGTGACCGAGGACTTCATGCTTCTGGGAGTTGGAGTCATTGCCGTGTCCGCCTTCATTCATCATGTCTCAACATGGGAAAAGGTACAGCTCCCGAATCTAGATCATGATTCTGTCAGTCACTGAGAAGTACATTTGAATATTTATCACTTGCTTCAAACGTGCCGGTCTCAAAGGATTCTAGTGAGTTTGCTTCATGTGCGCTGCAGGTAGTGGAGGAGCTGTCAGGAATAACAGGGATTTCAGGCCAGAGTATCATGGAGTTTGCGTATGTCACCCTGACACACATCACCAAGACCAAATCCGTCTGATATGACATGTGAAGGACCGATTTCAGCTCGAGTACAGATATAAGACGTGTAAGGTGATAACATTGTAAATATAAGGTTCATAATTCTGTTGTAAAGAGTGCAATGTAAAGATAAAACATGAAAATGAAAGAGGAACTTGCCATTCA
This sequence comes from Carassius auratus, assembly GCF_003368295.1. Classification (NCBI taxonomy): domain Eukaryota; kingdom Metazoa; phylum Chordata; class Actinopteri; order Cypriniformes; family Cyprinidae; genus Carassius; species Carassius auratus. Next base: position 17,406,938 of record NC_039279.1, read on the forward strand.
CGTTTCATTATGCAATGATTTCTTCTCTTCGCAATGAGCACACAATCTTCTCACATAAAGTAATTCAGTCATATTTTCAACTCTATTTTGTTATCTAATAAAATAAGTCAATTACATAAAGTGGATTGTTCTCATTAGATTGTGAAATATAAGATGCTTGGTTAGGTTAGTCTGAAATTATGACACTCTTCACTTAACTTATGCACTGTGTACTCAAGAATCTAGTATATGAATTATAAATATATATATATGGTAATTAAAGCTGTGACTTATTAGTACATGAAATGGCACACATTCCACACTTCTTTTTTTTCAGTTAATTAAGTTCATCATCAGTCTTTTGAGGTGCAACGGCAAAGAATAATGTGTACTGTACGTGTGATAATTGGGACGTTCAAACAGTCTTAATTAGCATAGAGGTCAGCTGACCCCTGCTTTCAGTCTTTACTCTTTCACAAGACCTCAGGGCAAGACTGAAAATAAGATGTTATTGTTGTTATACAAGCTGTAACAATGTTTTTTTATAGTATAAATGATTGCTTCGGTCTGAATCTGGACTTTTAAAGGGCATGTAAATGCACATACTGTTGGCTCATCCAGTGATGTGACTTTGGGCTGATTAGTGGCAAAGGGGAAACATGTCTGAAAACAGTCATTATTTTTGCATTTGTGTTTGACGTCTCTGCACTTCATCTTAAAATATGACCTACAGAGACAACAGCAGCAATTATCTCCCTGGAGCAAGTTTTAAAAGTGAAAGTGAAAGTGAAAGTGAAGTGACATTCAGCCAAGTATGGTGACCCATACTCAGAATTTGTGCTCTGCATTTAACCCATCCGAAATGCACACACACAGAGCAGTGAACACACACACTGTGAGCACACACCCGGAGCAGTGGGCAGCCATTTATGCTGCGGCGCCCGGGGAGCAGTTGGGGGTTCAATGCCTTGCTCAAGGGCACCTAAGTCATGGTATTGAAGGTGGAGAGAGAGCTGTTCATGCACTCCCCCCACCCACAATTCCGTCCGGCCCGAGACTAGAACTCACAACCCTTCGATTGGGAGTCCAACCCTCTAACCATTAGGCCACGACTTCCCCAGGACTTCCCCACGACTTTTTTAGATTATTTATTTGGCCTTTTTTGGTTCTGGAGAGACTCCTCTTGACTCGTGTGTTACTTATCAAGCAAATAAGGGAAGATGGAGAGTCTCTGCCCGAAAATGTGTCTTGTGTCTTGTCCGATGGCCCACAGCTTTAATTATGTGATCTAAATCTTTGTATGTTCTCTAAAAGATAAATAAATAAAGTATAAACACATTATAGGTGCATTATATGGCCAAGTGGCATCATAAAGTAGAAATCTGCAAAAATATCATGAAGCATAATAATAAACATTGTAAATGTGCAGGTTATTGTACAGTGAAGTGTATATATATTATAAATTGTTATTGTAAAAATAAGGTGAATAGCGCCCTCTTGTGGAAAACACATTTCAATCAGTGGTGTGGAGGTTATTTGGCTGCTTCTTGAGTCTTGTCTCTAGTTTTGTGTTTTTTTAGGGTCCCTTCTTGTAGCATGAGACACTACAGCCCAGTCAGGTTTGCACAGGAAGTCCAGCTCCTCCATATGTGCTGCACAAAATCAAACAAGTCTTCACGGGGAATTGGCCGCTCCAGAACCATGTTGTAGTATTCACCCAGATCCTAACAGTCCAGCAGCTGGATTATCTGGGGAACTCTGGGGCCTTCATTCATGAGGATTAAAAGAGCGACCCCCAATGGAAGATGTTCAGACTAAAGGAAGAACAGTTTTATGATTGTCAGACGGTGTTGGATTCCCAAATACTCAGTACAGTGATTCGAGAAAAACACAGAAAGCATGGTCTACTTACAAAGCTGATATATTTCTAACCCTCTGTTTTCTTGACAAACTTCACTGCCATCTGATCAACAAAAGAAAGAATCATTTGTGTGAGAAATATTTTCAGTTAACATGTGTAGAGGTCATAGCATTGCAATCATTAATACAGACATGGAACATTTGTAAATATAATTTCCAGGCATTAATTCAAAAACTGTAGAGTATATTTGGTCCATGACCATTTAAAAGGGTGAATTGCTCTAAACACTTTATATAATATAGAAGCACTTGCAATAAATGCAAACAGATGAAGATAAGAAATTACTAGCTTAGTAAAAAATTTAAATGATATCTGAAGTTCATCCTCCACATGCCTCCTTTCGTAGACGGCTCCAAATCCTGAATTTCTACTTCATAGTAGAAAAAGATATCTATAAAAGATAAATAAGAGTAACTGACATAAAATCAAGCAGTGATTTCCTACAGAGCGGCGTAGTCCATCTAAAACTAATAAAAAAAATTTACATCTTACATTACACATGCAATTTTATTAGCTCAAACAAATTGAAGTTAATATGGATTTTTCAAAAAGTTTAGTTGAAGTAAAAATAAACTTGCTTTATATGATTTTTTTTTTTTTGTTGCACAAAATCTTAAAAATCATAAAGTACAAGTACAACATAACATATTTCTGGACATTTATAAGAAAACAGCCAAATGAAGATAACTGCATAATGTTATAATAGAGCAATTAAATGTGCACTGTTTTTTTAATGTGACAGCATTAGGGTCAAGATCAAGTTTTCTGCCTCTCCTGCGCTCCATCAAGCCACTCCTATCATAGCTGTCATCACTCAAATTAACTTCCTAAAACATAAACACACATGTGATATTTTTTCAGATTTGTCTGTAATTATTCAGACACCAGAAGCATGGGTCCTTGAACATTATAAAAGCATTTTGAACAGCAAAAAATCTTTTTGTTTAAGGTTGCCTATAAAGAATGGTTGGTGCATGAGTTTGTTATTAATGCACAAACAAACGGTTTATGTGCTATTGCGGCACACTGTATTTTTTAACAGTATGGTTGCATGTCTGGTGAGTGTATTATAATGGATACTCACTGAAGAAGTGAGTTTCCACAGATTCAGAGTGTTTTAACTTTTCATTTGTATTTTGCTGTGTTTATTAATTCTGAACAGATCTGTATAATATACTGCAGGATTGTCAAAAAAAGAGAATAGCTCCAATTCTAATGAAACGCACCTGAACCATCAATCTAATATCGTCAAGGTCCTCATTATTGAAAATTTTAAAAGGGTTTTTTTCTGCTGTAATGCCGTCCGTTCAGTTTTTCCTTCAGTTAACCTTTTTATTCCTAACTTTAACTGTTAGGAATTTGCTGAAATTATTGGATGTGGTTCAGGCCTAGCTAGAGAAATCACATCACTCTTGGGGCTTTTAGTCAATTTATTTTAGCTCTGCCATTGAGAGTAACCTATCCGATCTGATTTAATTCCTCCATTTCACAAGGTCTCGGTTTGATCTGATTCAGATCCATGCAAGTATATTGCAGATATCATTTCCCCTTTACTTATGAAAGCTCATAAGAATTGTTTATTTAGGAAATCACACTGTAAATAAACTCCTAAAAGTTGACTTTCATTTGTAGTGTATGTGTAATGTCAAATTTTGATAGTTCAAACAATCTTTTGTTGATTGACTGTCTGGCAACCTTTTTTAAAACTGTGCATGGTACATGAAATGATTTATGCTAATATACAAGTACAGACATTGCAATTGGGTTTATGGCTGAATATAGAATCGATCTGGGGTGCATTTCCCAATACCATAGTTGCTAACCTGTTAGCAACTTAGTTGGTTAGCAATGTGAAATTGCATTGCAACCAACAAAGTTGCTAACTTAGCAACTATGGTATTGGGAAACACACCCCTGGTCATTATTTTATTTATTTACCTGATTTATTCCAGTCCTGAATTATGTTTCTTGCATGGTGAATAATTGGAGATGTTTACTTGCTGTTTTCCTTTTATTGAATATCTGATTGTGATTATTTAGTTGGGCTTCTAGTAATGATAAGGCCGTTTAATAATGTGTATTCTGGCCAAAAGCAAAAACCATCATAAAATCATCTAACTGTTCAAACACAAAAGCTAATAGTTTGTGCATACGACATTAACGTCTCAGATGACATTAAAAACTGTTTTTATTTGGCTCTCTGTACAGTGTGTGTTTCTCCATGGAGACCAGATGCCGCAGTCATTAACCTATTAGACTGCTGCGCTCAGAAAGCTCAAGGTCTTCTGCATATGCACACATCTCAGACTGAAGCATTCAGTTATCACAGATCTCCAGAGCTTCATTGTGGACACTGAATGAGAAAAATCGAAGAGTCTTTTAGAAACTAGCCTTCACGTAAAATATTACATATGAACAACACCATTTATAATAGGTTTATTTCTGAAAGTTTTAAGTGTACGTAAATATAAAGTTGTTATTAAGTCTAATAAATGTTAAAACTCTCTCAATTATACTGTAATGTTGAATGGCTATGATACTGGCCTTAAAAAGATGCAATTAAACAAATATTAAAAATATACCTGCTTTATGTTATTACTACATTAATTTGACGATTGAATGTGGAATTATTGTAAGATTAAAGTATATTTTTATATTGTATTTTATATGTTTTTAAAGCTGCGGTAGGTAACTTTTGTAAATATATATTTTTTACATATTTGTTAAACCTTTCATTATGTCCTGACAGTAGAATATGAGACGGTTAATCTGTGAAAAAATCAAGCTCCTCTGGCTCCTCCCAGTGTCCTATTGCCATTTGCAGAAATACATCGCTCCGGTAAAAATCAACCAATCAGAGCTGCGGTCCGTAACTTTGTTTGTGTTCAAAATTTACAAAAATGTATATAATAAGCGAGAACACCATGAATCCATTTTCCAAACCGTGTTTTTGGCTTGTCCTGAATCACTAGGGTGCACCTATAATAAGTGTTTATATTCGGACTATTTTAGATTTCTTCGGGTACACCGCGGCGGAGTAACCCAGTACCTTTGTGATTCTTCATAGACATAAACCGAGAGAAGTAGTTCCGGCTACGATGTTCTTCCGCAAGACGCAAGCAGTTCTGTTTATTAACCGCTAGAGCGTCAAAAGTTCCCTACTGCAGCTTAAATGTAATAAAAAAGAATATTTTGATTAATTCGTTTTTTTTTTTTTTTTAAATCGAGAGAGCATTAATACATATAATTATACAGTCTATAATTTTCCACCAAACTAGGATTGAGTCTTTTGCAGTTGTTGTCTAAGACACACTTCTCTACAGGATCAACATCTTTGGCCTAAAGGGAAGAAAGACTAGCTATGTGCACCGAATCTTCTCTCATGTACTCTACCAGATTATTGGCCAATCAGTACAATTAGTCACGGTGTTTCGATCAGGTTGTCGAGTCTGCTGTGATCCTGTATGATGGGATGGAAGCACATGCCAGAGCTCCATCACTTCCATGAGGTCACCATAGCAACCGGAGCCTTTTACCAGTCATTTGGGAATTCCAGTGTTGCACGGCTCACTTGCCAAATAAGTAAATCAGCCCTTTGGTGGCTCGCGCTTTCATGTCTCTTTAGCAACCAGTTGCTACGCAGCTACTGTTGCCATGCCTGTGGAGGGATTTATGGGAACTGTGTAAATCTTTCTGTGATGCTCCTCCACCCCCAAACTCTCTCTGAAATGGTTTGGTCATCGCAGAGAATTGCTCTTGATCACGTAATTCGTAACGCACTAATCGATTGACACTTACATTCAATCGGAGGAGCTTGTGTGTTTTATAGAAGCATGAATGAGAGTAGAATTGTGTGGGTTTCCTCCCACTGACAGTCCGCAGGCTTCATGATGGTCTGATTTATACATGTTCACATCTAAGGTCTGGCGTCAAAGTCACTTCCAGCCACAGAGTCGGCCCAAATAATGACAGATGTGCAGAGCACAGCATTACGTGATGAGATGAGTGTGACGTGACAGAACAACAGTGATGCTTTGTGTCTTTGTGACTAAAGATGGAAGGCAGATATTGACTTTGAAGCTTGTGCAAGATGTCTGTTTTGTTTATACAGAATGCATAAAAAGTTTTGTTTATTGTTTAAAATAAGAATTAAGCATTTAATTTTTAAGTATAAGTAATAAGTAATAAATTATTTAATACAATTTAAATTATTTTTTAATTACTTATTTGACTTATGTATGTTTATATACAGTGTATATGTGTGTGTGTGTGTGTTTACAAAATGGGAGAAAGTGATGTTTTACAGTTGTATTCTACACAACATTATCGAATCAAAACCTTTGTTTGTAGAATAAAGTAGTTGTGATACTTGGGTTGGTTTTAAAGAATAATATTTTGTGCGAGATGTCGAAATGTTGTTATTTTTCTATTCATTAATTCAGAATACAAACCATTGTTACCAATTTTTCCTTAAAGAAGAATGATCTTTTGTGATTCTTAAATTTAAATTTAATAATAATTTATTAAATATTTTTAGTATGTATATTGTGTATTATTTTTCTTCTATTCTAATTTTTTTCTTTTTACCCAATTTATTTTAGATTTAAGTAAGAAGGTTGTCTCTTTTTGTAACTTTCATAGAACTTTTTTTTATTATTATAAATCCAGAATATAAACCCTTATACTTACACAATTTGGGGAGAAAATGTATAGTTTTACAGTTGTTGTCAATATGATCCCCATCTTTTGCTTAAAAGAGAGAAACGGTTTCTCTTCATGGTGTTTTGTGTCTTTATGTAACTTTGATGGAACTCAGATATTGGCTTTTAAGGATCCTCTCTTGTGTCTGTTTTTCAAATATATATTTTTTCTAAGATGCTCTTTAGAAAATGATGTTTTCTGAAGGGTTTGAGAGCCTGCTTGACTCCGTGTTGAGTTTATTGAGAAGAGGTTTGTGGGCCAGTGCATCTCAGGATCTTTGGCAGAGCTCTTCTGAAGTCACTCAAGCTAAGGAGCTGTATATTCCTGGGTAGTTATTTTAGTGTCATTGATGTACTGTTTACTCTACAAGAAATGCTGGGTTGTTTCAACACAACTTTGGGTCAAATATGGACTAACTTAACTTTTGGGTTAAAAAGCGAATTAAAAAATGTAGTTTATATATGACCCAAAGTTATGCTAAAACAACACAGCATTTTTACTGTTAGTGTTTTAGTTTGTATTTTCAGTTTTCACAAGTTTTAGTAATTCAGTAAACATTTTGTTCACACCAAGCATGATAACTATAAAGATAATGATAAATATATAGTTCTAAAAATCGTTTTCTAAATATTAAAGAATAGCAGAGTCCAAACTACAAATATAATGATAAAGGCTTAGAGAAACGGTATAATTGGAATCGTTTTCAGAACTATTTTGTTTTCCAGCTGATGAACAATACAAACATTGACAGCCAATCAGAATCCATCCTGCTGTAATGAGCTCGAGAATTTAAAGTGGCAGACGCACATGCGCAGACGATATGGTTCGCTGGTGTGGACGCTAATATCCTTATCTTTATTATCGTGCTTGGTGTGAACGGGCCTTAATTCGAAAAAAAAAAAAAAAAAAAAAAAAATATATATATATATATATATATATATATATATATATATATATATATATTTTTTTTTTCTGAATATTTATAATATTGTGTATTTATTAGTTTTAGCACTTGAGGTTAAACTAAACAAAAATCTATGTTTTTTTAAAATCAAAGTTTAGGGTTAATTAGCTGTGGATCATTTTACTATCAAGTTTAGGGTTAAATAGCAGTGGATCATTTTACTAACAAATTCGTTTTTTTAAGTCAAATATTAGTACATGTAGGCTCTCTGTGATATTATAAAGAGCGCCATTTTAATAAACACTTGATGTGACAATAGGTTCTGTGCAGAGCAGATTCTTTGTTAGGGTCTATTATCTTCTTCTGAAGATGAAAATATATGTTTTTAGAAAAGTGCAGGAAAGGCCAGATGACAATTACTGTCTGAATATGAAGGCTGTGTTCATTTCTCCTCCTGGTTACCTAAAATTGCTAAAGCATTTTATTTTGATCTTAGAATGGTTTGCTGTTCTTATGAAGACGGATTTTAAGGGTTTTAAGCTGTATTCAAAAAGTCTTTATAGTATTCATTCTAATAACAACCTCAAAATTAGGATATGTAAATATCTTTGAATCACGTTTTATTATTTTTCTTAGCCTTCAAGCAAAACATTCCACAAAAGGAACTTTGTTAGTGTTACATTTATAAAACAATGTTTTTTTTTAAGATCAAAATTCTAAAAATTCATCCTGTGGAATTTGTTTTGAAAACTGAAATGACATTACCATGGAAATGGTACTTTAAATCCTTTTATTCGGCTCCTCCCCCTAGTGGAGGGTGTCAAGTTTCATACTATAAAATTTATCAAAAATTTTTTTTTAATCAAAACATTTATTTATTTTCTAATCTTGACAAAACACATTGTTGGAGAGTCTCAAAGTAAACATTTTTGTAATAATTTTGACATAATTTTATAAATTGACCTCAAAAACCTCAATTTTTGTGATATCAACTTCAAATTTGGAACATTATACATTAGTTAGACATATGAATTTTATTTTGGTATTTTGGTTTAAGTACATTTTCTTTTAACTTCTATTACTTTTTACATCATCTTCTAATAGAAGATTCCCATCCTTAAACATGACAGTTAAGAGGATAAGTGAGATTTAAAAGTGTCTGAATATTTTTGGGGTTTGCTAATTATGTAAGAGAATCTGTCCACGTTCAGTAGCCTTTCTGATAGCATTATTATAAACATGCAGAGACTCATGGTCAATGACTAAAAGCTGGTCACCTTATTTGCTCCCAGAAATGTGAGGATTTTATTTGGAATCCCTAGACAACAAGGGTGAAAATTAAATAGTATTTAATGAGAGAGGTGTAATGATTTGCACCACAAGAGGAACTGAAAGAACAGATGGACGGAATGAATAATGCATTTCATAATCTTCACTAAGTCATCATGTATTTTCTGTGTCATTTAAACTTCTGGACTCTGAAGGAATATGAAGTTATAAATGCATAGCTACTGTGAATGACAGAATTCAGAGAAATATATGAGGTTCAGCAGTCTGAATGTTGAATACAGTTTATACAAAATATGACTTGAGTACTGCTCTTCCGTTAAAAGTCTAGCTTAAAGACAAAAAAAATTTCTAGGTTGAGTAAATGTTGGCATAAATAGTTTTTAGCAATATCTTTTACTATTATTTTTAAAGTATAGGCAGTGAAGCGATTTTAAAATGTTATTATTTGAAAATAGTTTTGTCCATCAAAACCAAAGTCAGTATATGTCATAACCAATATGCAAGTTATTTTGTGATGACAGTACATTGTGTTTTTGTCTTTATTTAGATAGACAGATTCAGAAACTTTGCTAAAACTACACTATATTTTACATAAGAACATTTTGCTAATGTTGTCCTTATCATTATTTTAGAATGTTCTATGATTGTTCAAATTATCTGTTTTTTTTTCTTGGCCATGTGCATGTTAAGGAAACAGTCTATTTTATAATTTTTCAGACTGAATAATTGAAACAAGTAACCAAGAGTAGCTTATTCAGCAAGGATACATTTAATTGATCAGTATCATCTTAGATTTATATTTTAAACAAATGCTGTTGTTTTGAACTTTCTGTTCATCTCAGAATCCTGAAAAAGTATCAAATTTTCATAAGAATATGAGGAAGCAGTAAAGTTTTAGGATCACGTGACACTGGAGTATTGATGCTGAAATTTCAGCTTTGCATCACAGGAATAAATGCATTTAAATACATCAAAACAGAATACAGCAGTTTTCATTTGCAATAATATTCAACAACATGCAGTTTTTACTGTATTGATAATAAATTGGTGTGCATACTTTTTGCCTATTTTAAAATCGTTACCCATGACCAAATCATGATGAAATAACAGATATCAGATACTGAACAGACATTGTTTTAGTGGATTTGGTGAGTTAAACAGTAGGCTAACTCTCAGCTAGAGCCTCTGAAATGATCTTTTGATTGTCGTTGACCTTGCACCACCTCTTGCATGATAACGAGTCTCTCGGACGGTAGGTCCCTCCCACGGTGATGAATAATACATGACATTAGAGTTGGTCAAGGCAGAGGTTGTGCTGCTGTGTGTCGGTCTGCGCAGCGCTGATCCGGTGCCTCGCGCTCACCTCACACTGCAGTGCTCGGACTCTGCGCTTACAGACTAACACTGGCGGTACTGACACGTAGAGAGGAGAAACCGGCCAGTGTTCAGCCCGAGTCTCTGCGGGAGGGAAAGGAAGCCGTTTTTTGTGGCTGGTGGAGGGTTGTCATGAGAAAAAGCACGCGAAGGAAACAAATCCCTCAGGTTACACCGGTGCCGACGCGAGCGGAAGAAGGTGTGACGGAGAATATAAAGATACGCAAGGTACGCGTTTGCCTCTCTCTCTCTCTCTCTGTGTGTGTGTGTGATTAACCACCGTGTTGGTGTTGCCAGAAGGTTAATGATTTTACTGCTGGTATTTGACACGAATGTATCGTTGGCTTGTCAGCTTTTACGAAATATACCAATTTCCGCAAATACCACATTTTCTTCAGATGTTGTTATTCAAAATAAACCAACGTGGGTCTATTTAATCCGGCTTTACCCCTGACTGCTCGCCAACAACAACTTTCCAATTGTAGCTACTTGGTATTTTGGTTTAAGGCATAGCTTAATGATAAGACATTTGGTGTATCTAACGTTGGACTTGAGATTTGATATAGTTTTTATTGACATGATATTTAAACACGCCATAATATGTCGGCTCACACTTTAGTTTGGGGACCAGTTCCCACTATTAACTTTTGCCTCAGTAAGCTCCTAGCTGCTTATTAATTGTTAATACAGTAAAGTTTATAGAGTAGGATTAAGGGATCTAAAATATGGTCATGCAGATTAAGACATTAATATATAGGCTACTTATGAACTGCCAATATGGAATTAATATGTGTGCAAATAAGCAACTAGTTAATAGTAAGAGTAAAGTGTTACCAAATTGGCCAATTTAACAATGATCAGCAAACTTCCTGTTAATGAAGTCAATGCGTTTGTGAATTCTTATTAAAAGATAAACGCTGGTTCAAGACATTATTTCTATCCAGTGTACTACAGCTCTCCTCGCCTAGTCACTTTCTGCACATATCATGGTGATTTAGATAATTAAATGCCTGTTGATGAATTTTAATCACATGTGGTTGTGTTAGTGTAAATAGTGCAGCATACTAAATACTTCAAGTCTTCATTAGACTGCAATAAGAAACAGTTTTTTGCCTAGCAGAGATCTAGCTCTCTGTGTTTGGTAATGGTTGATATTCAAAATTATAATTTAGTACACATGCAACTATAAATCAGGGGTCTCCAGACTCGGTACTGGAGAGCAGGTGTCCTGCAGACTTCAGCTCCAACTTACCTGGAAGTTTCTAGTATACATAAGACTTTAATTAGTTGGTTCAGGTGTGTTTAATTAGGGTTGGAGCTAAACTCTGCAGGACAATGTCCCTCCAGGACCGAGACTGGAGAACTCTGCTCTAAATATTATGCCAAATTTACACCGCAAAGGCAGCACAGAAGCGCTTCTGAAGTGGCTTTTCCGGTGTCTTTACACTATGGATGCAACAGTGTACACCGAACTCAGCTGGAAATCGATATGTGACAATTCAAGTCGGTTGAGATGTTAAAGGGGTCTTTTGATCTCTTGATCTTTTGACATACAAGAGGTGATTGTACTAAGAACATCCTGTAAGTTTCAGAACTCAAAACTAGTGTAAAAACGGCTTGTATTGAAGCAAATCTGCCAAAATGATCACTTTATGATGTAATAGTGTGACTAAACCCCGCCCCCGCAGAAGGTCAACTCCTGCTTCTGCATCACTGTACATCACTGTTTAGCCCCGCCCACCAATTCCTGCACACTGTGTAAATAACGAGGCAAACAACAGGTCTACGCAGAAATAAGACAAGACACTTTTCAGTGTCTTTGCATTGCCTTCCTTCTGATCCCAACATTAGAAAAGAGTGGATTAACTTTTATTTTTAATGCAGATCCAGACCCCGTCAGTAAGAACTAGGTCCTTGGTTCACTTCATTTTACCACAGATTCATTTACAAACAAGACGCAGTTCGATGCAGGATTTTTAGAAAGACTGAAATTAAAAGACGATGCTATGCAACTATATTGGATCTAGTATAATGTCACACCGCACAAGTGTGAGTAAGCAGGACAGAAAATAGCTGATTATTTCTAAATTATGATGTTTTTGATATAAATATTTTGATAACATTATAAGTGGACCTCAGAGAACAGTACAAAATAAAAAAGGCAGTTCATGACCCCTTTAAATGAATGGTGGTACAGTTGGGGGTTGGGGTTTATATTTCTATCTTCAGAAAAGTTTAGATGGTGTTTCCTTTCATCTTCTCTCTGTATAATGTATATTATTAAAGTAGTGTTTATTAGCGCAGCGCTGCTTTGTTTACAGCTGTATACCGTCAGAGAGTGAATTTAGTGAATGCTGCCCGTCTGCTGTTTTTTGTTCCTCTCAGATGTTTTATGTATTATAGTTTTACAAAGCTAAAATCAAACCATTCTGTTTTTACTTAAAATTTTGAAATAACACTATTGCTTCTCTTTTTTTTGGGGGGGGGGGGGTGGGGGGGTCATGATTAAAATGCATTGGTTGACTCTAATTATACGTAGAAAAAGCACAGACACTTAGTGTGTTTATATGAAGAGATTTATTTTATTTGAATTATTCATTTGGGATTAGTTTTAAAAAAATATTCATTGGCATATTTCAATTTCACAAACAAATCTGCAGCACTTTGACTGAAAATTAATAAAATCACATCGTGTTGCCACCTTGTGGACAAACTAATTTGTGCAAAGATTCCCTCAGGCGGATGAAGATGATTGGCGGGCCTTAAATGCTGAATCATCTTGGTATTGTATTGTCACTCCCTGAATGGATATCAGACAGTAATTCACACCCCTAGTGACCACTGAATCCTGTCCTCCTCCTCACTCACGCGTCATTCGTACCTTCTGTTTGGCTCTTTACTACGGTCTTTCTAGCTTGTTCTGCTTGCTCTTATTCCCTGTGGTTTCTGGCTCATTTGCTGTTATGAGGGCAGAAACACAGAAGTAGAGGCAGAGGTGGGCTTCGGTGCTGTGGACTTCTGCTGAGTCATTTTCTCTGGGTGATGAGGAAAATGGAACTGAGTAAACAGCCAGTCAGAGAGGCAGAAAGACAGCATTGTAGGCCGGGGATGTATATGGCTGAGGAATATGAGAAACCTGAATTTCACAGCAGGTATGAGAGTGTTCAGATGTGAGAGGTAATGTTCAATTTGTAACACAGGGAGAGAGAATATACGGTTTACTCCCATCTCAGAATGTTTGCAAAATGTTTTTCTCTGGAGGGAGTTTGTTTGACCTCTAGTCTGTAATGAAGCAAAGCATCAGTGACATATTCACTGCAGTTGAACACTAGTGGCAGTAAAACAACTTTTAATTACCATATTTTTCGGACTATAAGTCGCACCTGAATATAAGTCGCATCAGTCCAAAAATACGTCACAATGAGGAAAAAAACTGGACTATAAGTCGCATTAATTTAGAACCAAGAACCAAGAGAAAACATTACAGTCTCCAGCCACGAGAGGGCGCTCTAAGTCTTCAGTGTAGACTACAGGAGCACTGAGCAGCATAGAGCGCCCTCTGGCGGCTGGAGACGGTAATGTTTTCTCTTGGTTCATATCTCTTAGTTAATTTCTCTTGGTTCATGTCAAATTAATTTTGATAAATAAGTCGCACCTGACTATAAGTTGCAGGACCAGCCAAAATATGAAAAACTTATAGTCCGGAAAATACGGTAGTTTTTTTACACAAATTCTAATTGAATAATAAAGACTTAATTTCGCACAATGACTTGCATAATAATATGTTATCATCTGAAAACATTTTTATCAAAATGTATGATTTGTAAAATAAAACATTTTGATGTCTGCATCATATAACCAGCTCCATATGTGCTTTCGTGATGTAGTAAACTTGCTCAGTAGTGCACCCGGTACAGCTTTGCTCTTGTGATGTGAAGCACTCGTGAAATAATAGTGATGATAAGGAAAAAAAAAATGTTGCTTCTAATGTCACCGTTGCTTCAGCAAATGCATTCATGAAACCTATTAAAAACAAGATTTTGTTTATATTCTGTAATTGTGATCAGATATTTATTTTACTTCAGATAGTTTTGAACCAGTACTTGGACCACTTACTCTTACCGTACCCAGAAAGTAGGCTAAATCCATAATAAAAGTGCATTGGGCAGGGTGATGAGAAATTTAGCTTTAGTTACGGTATTCCACGAAGGTAAAAACATACAACAATCACAGTCAAAGACTTTTCCATCCGGACACGATTAGATTCTCAGAGGACACATGAGTTATTTGACAAACAATAGGTAATTTGCTCCAGTCTTTTTGAGGAAAAACACGATATGAAACACAAATGTACCTGACCTCCTCTGGGAAAACTAGCTCTGAATAAACTACGGCCGGCACTGAATAGAACTGTTTTTTATTTTTTTCTGTATATTCGTTTATACAGGCATGCATGCTTCTGTCTGCAGTAAGTACTGAGCAAATCCCTGCAGTGCTTAACCTCTACCATGACTGCTTCTTAACCAATTAGCCAGCTGCTACTGTTGTCCCAGCAGATAATTAAGGGAAGATATGTTCATGTGTGTGCGTTTGTGTGTCAGAGCAGCTCAATGGGTGTGATTCTTCATCTTGTAACAGTTATGGTCAGCTGTGCTATGTCATGTATGTATGTCATGATCATAACCCAAATCTATTGATTTTTCCGAGATGTGTTTGTCTGTATTTTGATAACCCAAATTTAACTAAGTAAACTGATGTTTTTGACTATATAAGTGATCATTTTGACTATTTTTTTTCTCTAAAATGGATCACATCCCACATCTGATTTACTAAACTGTACCATTTCTGACACGTGTGATGTTTCTGACAGTGATTACAACCCAGAACTGTTCGATTTTAGACATGTCTGCTGTTTTTGATTTTATGTATGTATGTATATGTACATTAATGTATGTGTGTATACAGACTATGAGCAGGCTGTGGTTGTTCTCAACAACAATCTTTCACTGGAGTGCCTACGGAGGTCTAAAAATACATACACCTGCCCTTAAAAAACACTCAAGCACAAACCCCATCTGTCTGTGCATTATGAATAAATCCTGTAATTTTGTCCACTGGAGATTGCTCTGTAATAGCCAATCTGCGTAATTTAATTCCCTGTGCATGTCGAATCCATTTCTGTGGTCGGGGTGGTTATTTGCTTCTGATATTTCTATGATCATACCGCATAAAAGTCATACCACTTTTTCTCATGCATTACATTAGTCAGATTTATATTGTAACCAGTGTAATATTTCCTTTATGTGAGGGCGATGTGAGCCGAAACCCCTGCCAGAGCACATTTCTTTCTTTCACTCTTTAAATCTTTCAACAGTTCACTTCTTTACTGGCGTTTGTTTCAGTTTTAATTTGCTATGTATTATTCAGATTTTTTATGATTTTACATTCTAGAGTGTCTGATTATTTTAAACAGTTTTCTTCTGCTTTTCCATCACTGTATTATTATAATCATTTTTTTCAGCTGCTCGTGATCGCATCCCAGAGAGGGCATTTATGTCAGCTTTGATTAATAATAAGTATTTATGTATTTTCTCTGAAATGAATCAAAGGAACTATTATTTTAACTAAACAGCAATAATAACCAATTAGATTAGAAATGCTTAATGCTGAAATATGTAAAATAGCATTTAAAAAGGCGAGCTGAAAAATAAATGAAGGCATGTTTTCACTTTTTTTTATTGTTAAACACTAGCAAGAATGATATTTCATTATTTTCAGTACAAAGTTATTAACTGCAGACTGTATATTGCATTCATATTGAACTATTGTACAGTGTAATGTATACAATGTATATTAATACATGACTAGTGCTTTGTTGTACATTGAAACTTTTTGAACGATGCCGCAGATAAATCATTAGGTCAGATTAAGACAGTTTAAACTGATTCACTCAAAAATGAGGAAATCATTCAAACTATCGAGATTTTACAGATCAAATTTAAGCCAGTCATTTTATCCAGCTGTAGATTGGACAAAGTCTTCTTTTGAGGGCAGTTGGAAGGATTGGAAAAGTATTTGGATTGAGTCGTCAGTATGAATGGATCTAGCCAATAGAAAAGCATGTTGCATCACAATCCCTAATGAGCTCCCAATCCATTTCTTTCTGTAACGAGTCGCTGGGATGGAAATATAGAAGCAAATATTTTATTCAGCTATGCCTCATTTTGCCTGCGTTCCATATGCTTCCTACGTTCCATATGCTTCCTTCTGAATCCATGCTTGAGTTTATATTTAGACCCTCTGCAATTACATACGTTTATAGAGAATACATGAATGCATGTATACAGTCTGTTACAGTTATGTAAATGATTATATACAGTGTAGTTTAATCATTATTCATAACCTAAATCTAATTTGCATGATGTTTTTGGCTATATAAATGATCAAAACTAAAATGTAGTCTACTTAACTGACATTTCTGACTCTGAATGGATTTATTCCCCATTACATACGTTTTTGAAAAATACAGACGTGCCATGTATACAGATTGTTACAGTTAGAATATAGTTTCATTTCTTATTAAATATAAGGAATATTATGATTGAATGATTAATTCATAAATCATTTTT